>NW_015505542.1:827113-866008 GCF_001515645.1 Sinocyclocheilus grahami
GATGGATGGATGGATGGGTAGGTAGGTGGGTAGGTGGATGGATGGATGGGTAGGTAGGTAGGTGGATGGATGGATGGATGGGTAGGTAGGTAGGTGGATGGATGGGTAGGTAGGTGGATGGATGGATGGATGGATGGATGGGTGGGTGGGTAGGTAGATAGATAGATAGATAGATAGATAGATAGATAGATAGATAGATAGATAGATAGATAGATAGATAGATAGATAGATAGATACCACAAGGCCTGCTAGCCTACTATTGCAGGGCTAATAAGAATAAGATTTTTTTTTCAGTGAAATATTTTATTTGATCATTTTAGTTACTTGACAAAAAATGAAGATATAGAAAGTTTTAGACTGATCTAACAATCTTAGCATGTAAAAACTACATGTCATGTACACTACAGACCCAGACCTGTCATAAATCCCCGTGTTTTTTTACCTCGGGAACTACATCTCCCAGAATGCAATGTGACGTTGCGTCACAACACCTGCCTGACGTCAGTAGCCGGAGTTCCGCGTGTTCGGATGTGTTGTTAATATCGTACGTGGATGTGGAATATGATGGAAAGTCGAGGAGTTTCATCGATTATATTTGACTTGGATAACACGCTGGTCGATACAGCCGGCGCAGGACGAATTGCCATTGAGAAGGTAACCGAAAGAATAAGAAAAATGCTTAAACGAACATTTCAAAGAACTGTGGACATTACCGTGGTATTAACGTTACCTTAGTTTTAGCGGCACGTATGGTATTACGTTATTTGACAAACTTTGAAGCATATATGGAAGTACACTGAAAGTACCATAGTATTACCATGGTTTTTGGACACATGCCATGATATTATTGGACGTAAAGAATGCATCAAAGTACCTTCATTTTACTATGGTTTTTCGACACATAATGGTAATGCCATGGTATTATCTCTGAAATATCAAAGTACCGTGCTATTACCATGTTTTTTGTACACATGCCGTGGTACTTTTACAAACTTTCAAGTGTATATAAAAGTATCATGGTATTACCATGATTTTTGGACACATGCCTGATAAGATTTTTTTTTTACAACATATAACGCAGATAAAATGCTTGAAATGGTGTAATTACTTAGTTTGTCCAGCAGAGCGCGCTCCATTGTTTGCTACTGGCAAACTTTACTTTACTGTTCATGCACTGATATCAGACTCATTTTGGTAATAAAGTTTATTGTTCAATTGTTAAATGCCCTGCCTCCTTTACATATCTTTGTCACATCATTATAAGTGTTTGATCACCACATTTGAGTGATCATTGCAAAAAATGTGTTTATGTATATATTCTGTTTATGTATATACTGTATTCTATATATAGTAGAAGTCAAATGATTGGACACACGAATGGGAAAGTGTCCAAACTTTTGACTGGTATTGTACTATAATATACACAAAGAATATCGGCCGATATATCGATATCTGCCTTTTTTTACTCCCTAACATCGGTATCGGTATCGGTATCGGCCCCCAAACAATCCATATCGGTCGGGCTCTAGGTAATACTATGATATTGTTCTCCAAAAATATTTGGACACTTAGTCAACACTTAAAACTTTGTTGTGTTGAATCCAACCTGAACTATTTTTGTTTATTAAAGATGTAGATCTCATGATTTACACTGTTCTTTCTTTAGGTGTGTGATTTGCTGAAGTCGACGCGTGTACAGGAAAGCCACGTCAAAGACATCTGTCATCGCTTTTTACGAAAGCTTCTCCACGAAACGTTCGACCCATCAGAAGGAAAAACAATAGATGATGTGAGGATCCATCACTGGCATGAAGCCCTACAGGAGACGCAGGGCACCGATCCTGATCCGGCTCTTGCCAACAGCTGCTACTACACATGGAAGAACACACGATTACAGGTGCTGACTCTTTCTCCTGAGGTTCGATCTCTCCTGGAGGAACTGCAGAAGAACTACAAACTGCTTCTGCTCACCAACGGCGATACTCAGACGCAGTGGGAGAAGATCGAAGCGGTGAGATGTGAGGGTCTCTTTAGTTTGGTGGTGGTCGGAGGAGATCATCCTGAGCAGAAACCGGCGCGCTCCATCTTCACTCACTGCTTCGAGTCTGCGGGAGTCCAGCCGCAGGACTGCATCATGGTGGGAGATTCTCTCGGCACAGACATCCAGGGAGGCATTAATGCAAGAGTGCGGGCCACTGTGTGGATAAACAGTGACTGTAAATCTCTCCCGCAGGGCTCTGTGACTCCAGACTACACTGTTCCTAGTGTACTGAAACTGAACGATGTTCTGCTTGAACTGAGTTGATGTTTACATAAACATACAGATTTTTTTTTTTTAAGAAAAATGTGATGGTTTATATTAGCGGCTTAGAAAAAAACTTTTAATCTAAAAAAAATAAGGGCGGTTCTCTCTTACAGTGGCCACATGACCAGCCAAGTGACACTGAATGACAATATGAATGTTCGACTTGGGAGTGGTTCATTTCATACCAATTATTCTTTCTATGGCAATAATATTAACTCCAAAATGAATCTGTAATTTGATCAGTAGACAAAACCACACTACATTAAGTAACGGTGATTATGTAAATGCATTTTTAATACAGTTTTATTGAACAGGACATTTGGCATTAGTTATCCAGCTCTGTTCTAGCAACATTAAACTCTATTGTATGTCTCTTATGTTCAGATTATAATTGCATTATTAAGATGTTAAAAGTACCAAATTGTTGGAATTGTTAAAGCGAAATGTTCCCAGAAATGTATTTGCCAGTACTTCAAAAATCAATTAAATTGTGGAATGAATTAATCATGGGTGATGCATGTCTTTGGGTATTTTCATGATTGCTAACCACAAAAAGAAGGATCTATAAGCTTACAAAATCTTTATTGAATTTCTTTGATACTTTAAAAGGATAATCTAAAAAAGAAATAAAACTAAACTTAAGATGTATTTTATTCATCCTGTTTTTTTTTTTTTTTTTTTGTAAATTTGTACAAATTCTCAAACCTCTTGATTACTGACAAATAACGAGTTTATCTTTGTTCAGAAGTCACTCACCTGGGGCCTGTACCATGATGGTAGATGAACAAATTCAGAGTTACAGGATTAGTTTTGAGTTGACAAAACCAAACCACTCCAATCCGGCTTTGTTGGTACCATGATGCTGATCAACTTTCTTTGTCAACTCAGGCTTTGATCCTGAGTTTGTGGAGCGCGTGCACATGAATGTGTGACATCAGTGGCAAACAGCCAATCACATGCCTTGCAACACCGAGCAAGTGTGATTCACTTCTCGTGAAAGAGCCAGTGAGATTCAAAACTCTTTTCTTAAAGGTTAAGAGATCAAAGAATATGAGGAATATAAATGCATTTACACCGAAGTACTTGTCCATGAAAGAGGACAAATAAAATAAATTATCTCATTCTATTAATGCAATCACAAGTGAAACTTGTGATGTTATATAAATAGCGATTTTAAAGTGTTATCTGTTGATTCTACCACTTACATATATTACACATGAGCTGTATATTTTAATATAAAATAAATGCTTTATATTAATTGTTAAACTAAAATTGCTTGTGTGTAATGGATTAATAGTAATATAAATCATATTGTAAGTATATAAATCATAATTATTAAAGCAAGACAATTTTGTCTTTTTTTTTAAGGTAATTTATAGTGACCTTTAATTTGTAGGAAGAGAAACTGGGGGAGTGCCTTTTTTAGCATCAGACATGTGTCCCTTTGCTCACATCTGATTGGTCCAATTTCAGTTTGAGATCTCTTAACTCAGAATATAACCTGCCCCGGAGCAGGTTAGCTGTGCAGTGTAAGTTACTATGGCAATGAATGCCGCTAAAAGCCAAGCCACTTTCATGGTACCTAAAACCCAGGATTGGTGCAAACTAAACTGAAACTTACCTGGCTAGCCAGCTTAATCTGGTTTCATGGTACAGGCCCCAGTTTGACGTGATGCTCAAATAACACATAACTACCATGTTTATTGATGTTTGTGTAAACAAACAAACAAAAAAGTCGGCATGAAATGGAAATTCACCATTCACTAAATAGTATTTTTCGTAATTATGAGTAAGCAAACAAACTGTTTTATGACTCCAACTCCTATACATGTTCTTCACAAGTTTAAACCATCCACATTAATCCTGCTATTGATAGAAAACGGTGGCACTGCTCACCTCACCAGTCCATTCAAATGAGATACGAATGAGATATAAACACTCAAGTGAATAAGATGATATGCTCAGGCACTTTGTTTTCCATCTATGCAAAGAAAGATACAAAGAATTTTACTTGACATCTAATTTGATTTTGATGTTCATTGCCGCAAGCTCTGCTACGAAGTATCTAAACACATAAGGAACGGACACAGTCTCAATAGAGTCGCTCTTGTTGCACAGCAAGCAGATGGTTTTCCGATGGCGTGTATTTGACCAATAAGGAGGCGGCTTTTCCAGAAGCGGCGACAGCAGGCTACCGCAGTCCATGCAAACCTGTGCCACAGAACGGTCTGAGCAATTAAACAGCCGGTCGTGGAGCAGGAACGACGTCCCGTGAGCCAGCAGAGCATCCCGTTCCATCTCTCCGAAACGGATTCCTCCCTGAACGTTCCTCCCTCCCAGCGGCTGATTGGTCACTTTATCTCTCGCTCCCGTAGTTCTGACCTGGAACTTGTCGGAGACCATGTGACGCAAGCGCTGGTAGTAAACCACCCCGATGAAGATGTCCGCCTCGAGCTCCAAGCCGCTTATGCCGGAGTAGAGGCGCTCCGTGCCGTAGTAGTTGTATCCCGCGGCTTTCAGCATTTCGCCAAAGTGCTCGAGCGCAGAGCTCTCCTCGGAGAACTTGAACGGCGTGGCGTCGTGACACAGGCCGTGGAGGGCCGCGGATTTTCCAGCCATGCTCTCGATGAGCATCCCGATGGTCATTCTGGAGGGGAAGCCGTGCGGGTTGAACAGAATGTCTGGGCACATGCCGCTCTCGGTGAAGGGCATGTCCTCCGCAGGCCACAGGCGGCTCAGGATTCCCTTCTGACCGTGTCTGCTGGCGAACTTGTCTCCGATGGTGGGGTTTCTGGGAATGCGGGTTGTGATGCAAATGCGCTTGAAGCGGCCAGTGCCGGTGTCATTGCTGCACACCTTGATGTTGTCCACCACACAGCTCTCCTGGTACCTGCGGAGAAACAGAGCTTCAGAAATCAATCAAATCTAAAGATATACAGCTGCACTAAACGTAAAAATATCAAATCATCCCGTTATAAGTAGACTGAAGCGTTGTACATTGACTTGTTGCTTGGTGATAAAGTGCATTTCCAATTAGAATACTTAATTATTCAATTATTCATTCATTCATTCATAAAAATCCTTAGCAAAATGTGATCAGTACTTCGCCAAATCAATAGTGTTAATCTCGTCAACAAGACTACAATATATATATTTTTAAATATTAAGAACAAAAAATTAGAACGGTACAAATCAATCTCAAGGCACATTGTTAATGCACTCTTTTTGTAATTAATATGAGCAACTAAAACAAAGAATTGTACTACAATAGCATATTATTTATAAATGTTAATGCATTTAAATAAATATAAAATGTCTGAAACATTTTGTACTTTGTCAACTAAAATGTTTCTTATCACACATCGGTGTTGTTATTATTAACTAAAACTTGTTATTTTTTGTTAATTGAAATAAAATTGAAAAAATATAATACACTTTTGTAATTAACAGAATTACAACAAAATTACAGATAATTAAGCTTACTGATAAAAAGTATAAATAATTAGATAAGATAAAAGATGAAAATAAGAGCAATTAAAGACTAAGGTATTGTACTACAACAGCGTTCTCTAATTTTAGTAACATTAAATGTTGATACATTTAATAAATATGCAAATTTTGCACTGTGTGTTTCCATAACATTACAGCTGTGTTATTGTTAACTAAAACAATTAAAACTAGCTTTTTGTTAATTTAACTAAATCTGAAAAAATAAATATTAAACTAAAACAAACTTACAAAAAAAGACAAAAGCGCATAATAAAATAACAAACTGAATGAAAACTTAAAATACAAAAATAAAAGCGAATTAAACACATTAATTATATAGTAATATAAAAAATAATGTCTTACTTGTAGAAGTTCACATAACTCTGGCCGGTATTGAGATTGATGTAGCTGTAGTAAGGGTCTCCATAATTCAGCGTGGAGCCGATAAACGGCAATCCGTCTGCATCCAGTCTGTCCATTACTTTGGGGTCATCTGGCTTCACCCCAAACACAATGCTGTCATCACCTTTGACCTTATCGGACAGGTCTATGAGCTCAGTCTTATAAACCGAACCATGAGCAAAGCCACGCTCCCATGAAGACTTATTGATGATCTGACGAAAAATTAAAAAACACTAAATATTAACAAACGCAAAAGAATGCTTCGGAGCAAGCGTGATCATGGAAGTTATGCTTACCATAGCGTCTTCCATATCGTAGCCAGTGTAAGAAATGACAGCCACTATCGCGTTGGTGCCAATAGGGTAATTATCAATGTCGTAGTGATCGTACATCGAAGGTCTGACCAGAGGACTCTGAGGGGTCTGCAGACGGTACAGTTTATTGTCTGATCGTTCCTGGTATGAATGCAGCGGGAAGCCCATTGTCTGTTTACCTATGATAGGATGATGTCTTAGCTGACATGTTTTGATAGAATTTATTTAGACATAATTCATCAAAAAAGGACATGAGGTTCTTACTCATCTGGCACTGGTACATGTTTCTGGGGCTCTGATTGTGATCAGAGAACGGGATGAATTCTGCCACCACACTCAACATGCTGTGAGGAAACAGCTCTTGATGCGTGGTCACTCCTTGCTCCAGCTCCTCCTCGAAGATGCCCACGTTCAGATACACCTGAACACAAAGAAACATTCGAAGGATGCAGAAAACAGAATGCAAAACTGTGTACTTAAAAGGCTTTCATGACAGAAAAAACTATAATCCCGTGAAGCATTGTGAATGACAATCAAATTAAAAATTACAAATAGAACAATCTTGATTGAAAGATGTTGACGGTGTATACAGAAACACTATATTTGTACGTGCATTTAGGTAGTTGGAAAGCGTTGGAGACTGACTATTATGTCATTCGCAGTGCATGATGGGAGTGAGTGTGTGCTAAAGTCTTTTGGCAAGATTTGCTCATTTTGATTCTCTGATCGATGGATATCTTTGCAGAATCACGGGTAATAATTCTGCTGTCAAATTATTTAAAAAATAAATAAATAATGCAGACTGATGGCTTTAACAAAAGCACTGATTAACAACCTGCTAGCTCACAGTATGTCTGTCTTTACCTATTTATAGGTTCCCATATGGACCAAACGAATTGGCTTTTTACTTGCAGATCCCGTCTGTTGGGCTCTATGGTAAACTAAGACAAGGCAAATTTTGAATGTATGCTTGACAATGCTTTAGAAGTAGTTATAGAGCTAGGTTGCTAAAATGTTCAGTGTGATTTCTGAAGTATTTGGGGTCATTGCTAGGACATAATAATCTGAAGCAGAGTTTAAAAGCTCCAGTAAAATATAAAACAGTCAGAAATGATCAATGGAAGTATATGGGATTTTTTTAATCTTCTGCAGCAGTCTGTCAAGCCAACCGATTTTTTCTACTAATTAACAGTGGTACTTAAGTTAGAACAAATTTTCTATTAAATGGGTTCTCTCTTCTCACCTGTTCGAAGGTGCCAATAAGCTCCTGTTTGCCCAGGCCGAGGTTCCGGACGGGCCGCACCATGCGACAGGGAGTCGTGGACAGATAGAGGCCTGGGTACAAGCTGGCTTTACCCGTCTGAGGAACCAGAACGATCTCAGTCCAGGGCGGAATTCTTCTCTCTCCCAGCACCTGCAGGTGACACAAATGTTCAGATTTATATTATAATTATTATATTAAAACTATCAACATAAATAACTCTGAGGTTGATCAAGGATGATTAAACTACAGAAAAACCCCAAACAATTGCCCACCTTAAATCTGCGAAGAGATTCGATGACTGATGGGGCCACTTCTTTTTCCACCCAGCCAATCATGGCCCCATCCAGTATGACAGGATAACAGTCCGAATACGGCTGACCGGGGCTCCCGTCTGCCGCAGTTACACCTGGTGATAGAGAAAAACGGTTTTAATAGTAAACATACAATTAATAGGTAGGACTGCATGATGATGACTGGGGGGGGATGATATCTAATTGTTTTTTTCCCCTTTTCCATGATTAAAAACTGTGGTTGTGGTTTAAAATGCTTTAAATTTCATTTTAAAATTTGAAAAAAAAAGTATTTAATAGTGAAAAAATATTTTTGTACAACTGCAAGATTACAATACCAATATAAATAGCCGTCTTCATTTATTCATTTTTAAACATTAATTGTTGCCAAAAGCCGGTTTATAAGTGCTTCTCATTACATGTTTAGGAAGAAGGTTGCCACATGTTACTTTCCCAAATGCACGTATATATCTTGAATAAGATGTTATTTACCCAGAGAGCAGAGCAGGGCAGGCAGGGTTGTTGTGGGATGCATTGGGGCCACAATCTCGCAGTGGGCTGTCAGGTGGTTCATAAGGCCGCACGGTTCTCCGTCAGGAGTGTGAACCGGGCATAGGAAACCCCAGGACTCCGGCAGCAGCTTCCTCACAGATGTGGTCCTCATCTTAGCGAAGGCGGCTCCTCTGTGCACGCAGCGGAAATGAGACAGGTAACGGATGAAGTTCAGCTTATCTGCCACGACACACAGTCCGGTGTCCTGCAGCATGCCCAGACCTGAGGTTCAAAAGACAAATGTTAGCTATTATAAAAGCATTCAACGCCTGTGAATGCACTTCAGTTCTGTGACTCTGTTAGTTGTAATGCCAGTGTCATACCCGTCTTGGACTGGAGGTTTCCTGTGGCTAACAGATACTCAAAGGCTCTGGTGAGATCTGTACCCATGTTGAAGAGTTTGGTCATACTATCTGAAGTCAGTCCTCCCACTCTCTGACTTCTCTTGTCCAAGGACAGCTTTACCGATACAAACCAGCCTGCCATTTTCTCCTAAAGAGCATTCAGAACAGCTTTGGAAAATCACTGCACAAAATAGCCATCTTGAAGCAGCAAGCATCTATTCTACATTATGTACTTGCGGCAGTATATACACTACACAAAATTTGGGGTTGGTACCATTTTTATTTATTTATTTATTTTCCAGTCGGGATTTATTTTTGCTCAAAACTTGTAGTAGAGACACTAAAAATGTTTAAAAAAAATACATATTTCCGTAAAATATCAAGCAGCACAACTGTTTTAAAGGGGTCATATGATGCGATTTCAAGTTTTCCTTTCTCTTTGGAGTGTTACAAGCTCTTGGTGCATAAAGAAGATCTGTAAAGTTGCAAAGACTAAAGTCTCAAATCCAAAGAGATATTCTTTATAAAAGTTAAGAGTCAGCCACGCCTACCTAAAACAACTCATTCTAACACTCCCCCATCATATCTACATCACTATGTGGAAATATTAGCATAATGCCGCCCAAATGTGCACGCAAAGAAAGAAGGTGTGGTTTCAGGAACAGCAGTAGTGTTGATGCAGCCATGTCAGGGAGATGCTGTGTTTCAGTGCGAAAGCAAAAGCACTTTATTTGGCCTGATAAGAAATATTTTGAGTAGTAAATCAGCATATTAGAATGAGAATGAGGATTTCTGAAGGATCAAGTGACACTGAAGACTGGAGTAACGATGCTGAAAATTCTGCTTTGCATCACAGAAATAAATTACATTTTAAAATGTACTAAAACAGAAAACAATTATTTTAAATGGCAATATTTCAACATTTTACTGTATTTTTGATCAAATAAATGCAGGTCTGGTGAGCATAAGAGACTTTCTTTTTTTTTTTAGGTGTATATGAAAATGAGTATTGACACGGCTGCGTTAGACACAGGCAGGTGAACAAAGATTAACGTTGACCTTACTTTTAGGAACATGAGGTAGAGCTGGCCTGGTGTCAGAACCTCTTGGAACATCAGACTGTCAGGGTTTTCCTCCATACACTCCTGCTTGGCAAAGCTGAAGAGCTTCCGTGTCATCAGACACAACATGTAGAACTTCTCCACATCTGACTTCAGGTGAATACACAGACATTCACTGCAAACAGATTAAATTAAAATGTAAAAATGCCACATTTGAGATTATTTATATAAATACGGAGATGATCAAATATCACTTTTTTTTGCCATCTTTCTAAGCTCTACCTCCAACACATCTCATATATATATAAAAAATACTAGTTTTTGAATCAGGATCAGTAACACCTTGAACTTACTCTAACAGGAAGTGAGCACACTGCTCATGAGTGAACCAGTCTGGGAGGTTGAGTTTGACCCGGAAACGCTCGCCCAGGTAATTAAGCACCTTGGCTTTAGTCATGCAGTCCTGTTCCATGACCATACGCAGCATTTCTGAGACGCAGCTTTTGTAGAAAGAGTTCTCCTCTCGACCTTTAATCAGCTCCTGGTAGATCTGGTAATCTGAGAAGTCCACTAGAGCCTTGGTAGAAGAAAGGAAAGATATTTTAAAATGAAACATTTAATTCAAAAGTAATTATGCACCAGTGCCTAAATATTTATTTATTTATTCATTCACTTTAACGCCATACCAGCATCAAGGCTATTTCCATGGCAATCTCTGAATAAATTATATAAGGTATACTATTAACAAAAGCTTATAAAAGATATTTCAGATGTACACTAGACAAAAATTGCCTAAATATTACACCTTCATTCTGATTGGTCAGTCGAGGTGGTTAAATATTTGTGTAATGACTGCTAAACTGTCCTTGGTTCCAGGCCACCTACTTCTAACATAATAAAAAATAATGTAAACTCAAATCAATTGATCATTTCGTATATTTATTTATTTGGAAGGTTGCTGTGTAATAAGCAGTATTGCTATTATTAATCAGAATTAAAACTTAGATTTTTAATCAATTAAAAATTATTTTCAGTAATCAAAAAGCTCAAATAACAAAATTAGAACCTGAACAAACACAGCTATATAAATAAAAACATTTACTTATATAGTCTAGAGCAGTGAATCTCAACCTTTTGGCGTACCGGACCCCAGTCCAATTCAGAACCATCCTCAAGGACCCCCAGAACAAAATTGACTCATCTATGTATCCTTTGTGTCTTTGTGAGGACCAAATGCAGTCAAGTATAATTCAAGTTAGTTGACTTGTCCAGTATTTGGCCATATCATCAGCTATATTGGATTTTTCTTTCATGGGAACATGTCATGTCAAAATATACAAAACGTATACAAATATTCATATTTAATAAAATAGATAAAAAATATATATAAAGATATAAAGTTTATACGGACCCCCTGGCCTTACGTCAAGGACCACTAGGGGTCCACGGGCCCCTGGTTGAGAAACACTGGTCTAGGGCATATAACAAACTAAACTAAAATTACAACTAAAAATAGAAGCCAATTAAAATGATAATAATACTACAATAGTATACAAATAATACTAAAATAACAGGATAATGTACAGTCAGCTGGTCATTATCACAAAAGAAACACCTTCAGAATGTCTCAAGAAGCTTATAAGAGAAAACTACTTCCTTTTACCTTCAGTGCAAAGCCCAAGGGAAGAAAGAACAGCTCCTTTCGGTAAATGAAATTCACCATCACCGTTCCATTGTCCAGGTAGTGAAGATTCATATTAATGGCTGTGTGTTCGCCTCTTACACAGCGCATCGAAATAGCTGCGCACAGTTAATACCCAAGTCAATATGTATGTTTATGAAATCATATTGATTTTTTCAATCTGGAAGAAATGCAGCGCTCACCGTACTGAGTGTAGCCCTGTCCTCTGCTCTTAAACTTTGGTCTTGACACTGCGATGGGATAGTTCCTCCTCGGCATGATCAGAAGACGAATCACCTTCTCTATGCCGTTAACGATGAAATAGCCGCCCATTTCCTACCAGTAAAGCAAGATTAAGTGTCATTTTGTCCAAGAGAAAACCATATGATAGTGGCGTGTTACACGCAGCGATTTTACCTCAGCTTCTTCGTGATGCTCGATGAGTTCTTTGGGTGAGAGACCATGAAGGTTGCAGAGTTTTGATTTGACCATGATCGGCACATGACCTAGAGACTGTTTGATGATTCCTTTGGGAATGCCATTCATAGACCAACTCACGTCTGCCTGTGAAAAAACACACACTGATGCTTGTTAAATGTTTCTGCTTTAGAAATCAGACTGGATAATCAAGAAGTGATTGAACAATTTAAAAATGACATATTTGTAAAAAAATATTTATGTTTAACCATTTTTAACCCTTTAGTTACTATGATTACTTAATATAGTTTTAACATTTAAAGGGGTCCTATTATGCTCTTTTACGAAGTCTTGATTTTGTTTTGGGGGTGTACTAGAACAGGTTCTCATACTAGGTTGTTCGAAACACATTATTTTTCACATATTTTACATTATTACCGCATAATAGGACCCCTTTAATTGTTTGAATAATAGATTTGTTACCGTGTTATATAACTGGAGTAAAAAGCTTGTAAAATCTATAGAATTATATGATCAATTCAAGTAAAATATTAAATACTTTCTTATATAATTTCATTTAAACACGTGTATATTTGCATACATCACATGCAATTATGAATGTGAAATACACAAATATGGACTTAGTACATACTTGTGTGTACCTGTTTTTACTCCATACTTGTGCATACACACACAAATACTTAACTTATATTTAATGGTCAGACTTACCACTAGCTTTCCTCTGTAAGTACAGCGCCTGCCTCTGCATTCAGCAGGGAAGACCCGCAGGTCACTGCTGATTCCTCCTTTAGAAACTGCTGGCGTGTGAATGATGGCCTCCACAAACGACAGACTGATCCTGTCTCCCTTGTACATGAACTCCATAGGAGGAATGGCCTGAAAGCAGAGATATTTTACTTGTTTATTAGGCAGCATTAGCATATAAATGCATTTGTCAAGTGTCCGTAGAGAATTTACATGTGTATAAACACGTGTGTTTGTGTATGTCTGCACCTCACCTCCACAACCCGACATAATCCATCAGTAACTGCCTGATCAAATGACTCAATGTGCGCCTTCACCAGCTCCTGCACGGACACGCGTTGCTTTTCTTTCGGGACACCGAACCCTGCCTCTGTCAAATGTTTTAAACTCGGTTCGGACTTTAAATTGCACCACTTGTTAAGATCCATGCTGCTGGGCACACACGTGTGTGCTTGTCAACGCGATCTCGGAAGTAGCGCAAGACTTCCTGTACACTACTTCAAAATAAAAGTATTGTGTTTATCAAAAAACGGACAACTGCTTAAAAATGTCATGCCTTTCGACCTAAAATGTTAACCATAAATATAGTTTTATAAATATTTGGGGCTCTGCATTTAAAACAATCCACATTCACCGTATGAAAATAGTGGCAAAATAAAATAATATGAATTCATTTGAACGTTTAGATCGTTTAAATAAATCAATAGGAAATAATAAATCATTTATATAAAACTTTGTTACACATTAAAAAAAAAACAGATACTTTTCTGTAGGTTTTAACGCTCGTATTGACCTGTAGGGGGAAAAATAATAATAATCACACTCAGTTCAACCTTCACCGACCACATGCGCATCCGCAAAGTCAAAGTAAAAGTCCATCAGTTGCTTAATAACTCGCGTTCTGCGTAAATACAGCGCACGGTCAATCAGATTGAACTCTCCATTTGGCCTTGAGGACGATTGAAGCTCTTTAAATTATGAGCAAAAAATAATCATAATAATACAAACAATAATAATTAACCATGAGCGCGTCCAACTCCTTCCATAAAGGTAAAGACCTCCATTAAAGATGTTATATAAAGGTGTTTTGTAAGGCAAATGTACTGTTTTGCTCACGCTGTATGTGTCTATGGTCGGAATTTTAGCAGTAGTTTATTAGAAACTACTGAAATGAACTGAAATATGGAAGATATGGTTCACAAACACACATCAACAGGTTGTTATATGTAAGCGAGCGTCTCTGAATGTCTTCATTTGTTCTCTTTTGCTCGCTGCATCGTTGACAATCTAATAGACCATCTCTCTTCGTATCAGGTTTCAAGAAATTAAATATAGTTTCAGTAACTGACATGGATGTAAGTTAGTTACTATGATTATTTAATGCAGTTTCAACGTTTAATGGTTCAAAGAGTAGATCTGTCACTGTGTAGTCATAGAGAAACGTAAACTATTGATTTAGTATCTTTAGTTTTAATATAAGTAATGATATTAATATTTTATGATATTCTTTTAAGTCTTTTTTTCTTATTTATATAAAAATGGGTTATTGATAACTAACATGGATTTAGTTCCTATGGTACTCTGTGTTTTAGATTTGTCACTGTGATGTTACTGGAGTAAAAGGCTCTGTGTGGTAAGATGTCTTCTGTGCTCCTCCAGCTGAGATCATCACTGCAGTGTCTGTGACATTTGGAGCTGCAGCAGTGGGGATCCTCATCTACAAATCATTTTTTAGCAAAAGCAAATGCGAGAAGCCAAAGGTCAACCTTGATCTGCAGAAAGACAACCCCAAAGTGGTACATGCGTTTGACATTGAGGACCTGGGCGACAAAGCTGTGTACTGTAGGTGCTGGAGATCCAAAAAGGTGAGAAAGTGCTTAGTGAAAAACGTCTGAGAAACTGCCATTAGACATCAGACAGAAACTTTTAACTTTGATCCATCAACACTCAAAATACAGAAACTGCTGCATCAGAAATGTGAATGTTCTCCTGGACATCTTGCTGAAGCCAGAATCTGAAACTAACCCTCATGAAACAAGGAGAGATGTTTATTATGTACATATAATACATGGACAGTTGAGTGTGATTAATACAAGGAGGTGTTTATCTTGAACCTGTCTGTTAGCATTCCCATTTAACTCCTGCAGTGCTTGCTAGTCACGTATTTCAGGGGCGGATCCATCTGCCATTGACCTGGCCCTGCAACAGGTGACTTTTTGACTGTTGGCTGCATCCAAAATCACATACTTCCCTACTATATAGTAGGCAAAAAACTGTATGTGAACTATAGTATGTCCAAAATTACAGTATTCTGAAAAAAAAGGCAGATGTCGCTGGATGACTGTCAGTAATTAACAAAGGTCCCTTTTTTTAGTTTCTCTTTGCCACCTTGAATATTTCTCAGTCCCTCAAAGTGTATATACGGCCGGGAAGCAAGAAAGCACACATCAAATTGTATTCTCAATACTTCAACTTTATTCATAGATACAAGGATATTATATAGGCATATGTCGAGGGGAGTTTCAACCCTTTAACCAATGAGGATATAGATGACATACATATAGGATTTTGGCCAAGAATATGTGTTATATAAAATGGCCACATGTACAGGAAAATATGGACATATTAGGAATAAACTTGGCGAAGGATGCTGAACTATCTCCATAGTTCAGCACGAACCCCATTACCTTGGAGTCCTAGCTATCGTGTCCTCGTTTGAACATTTGAACTAAGAAAAGCTAATACATACATGTGCGCATGCGTACCTCGAATATGAGTAAGAGATATTAAAACAATACAAGAGAGAGATCAGATGGAGGAGGGGGGAAACAGAGAGAAGACAACATTGCTCTGTACAGGGAGGGCGAGCAGAGAGGGAGAGAGAAGAAAAGGAGGGTGAAAACATCTGGAACCAATACAGACAGAGAGTGTTTTCTAACAATGACCTACTATGATGAATGTAGTATGTCTAGATTACATTTATACTACACTCATTCATTCTTTTTGATGGTCACCAAGTAATTGCTTATTCAAAAGAAGAACCTGCTCAGAAAAATCAGTTGTTGTCTTTGCTCGTGGATTTTCTGAAATATTTAGCCAATCACCTAAGTTTTCAATTCCATGTGACTATTATTGTTCTTAGGCCATGGGAACAACACTAGTGGCTATTTTGAACTGTGATCTTAAAAGCAGCAGAAGGGAAAAATATCCATTTCATCCAAAGCGAAAAAAGTTTAGGATCAGTCAAATTTTGTAATATTTTTGACGTTTCTTATGCTCACCAAGGATGCATTTATTTGATGGAAAATACAGTAAAAACAGTTATATTGTGAAATATGATTTCAGTTCAAAATAGCTGTTTTATTGTAAAATATTTTAAAATGTAATTTATATCTGTGATGCAAAACTGAATTTTCAGCAGCCATTACTCCGCTCTTCAGTGTCACATGATCCTTCAGAAATCATTCTAATATGCTGATTTGCTGCTCAGCAGACATTTCTTCTTCTTATCAATGTTGAAAACACCAGTGCTGATTAATATTTTTTGTGGAAACTGTGATTTTGTTTCAGGATTGGTTGATTAATAAAAATCTCAAAAGAACAGCATTTAGTTGAAAGAAATCTTTTGTAACATTGCATAATTCTTAACTGTCACTTTTGATCAGTTCAATCTGAGTCCCTGCTGAATAAACTTGCCAAAACTTAGTTTTTAGCATCAGTGACATGAAACTCGCTGTGACGCATTTTGTAATTGTTTTCTCTGGTTTCTTACAGTTTCCATACTGTGATGGCGCACATGCTAAACACAATCAGGAAACGGGAGACAACGTTGGTCCTCTCATCATTAAACGCAAGGAGGCATGAGCATTTCCACTGTTCATGACCGTCCATTCTCAGTGATAGAGATTAGTGTGTCGTCGCTTTACATGTGTGGTCAGGGCTGATGGGATTAAATGTGTGATTATGTTATCCTGTGTATGTGTGCTTGATGGTGTTCTGAATGCTTGACCGGTTTCAGTGATCTGCTCTCAGACCAGTACTATATATATCTGGGTGGTTGTTAAGCAATACATATCATTTTTCTCTTTTTATCTGCTATAGACTTTATGGGATATGTTCTGGTTTAACCAAACTCTTCTAAATATGTTTCTGTGCTTAAACACTGGTCATAATATTGGAGAGACACTAGAGACAAAAACTTGAATTTTGAACAGAATCTTGTTTGTTTTAGGAGATAAATATGAATGTGAAAGGAGTAACCAAATGGCCATCTTCTCATGTTTTCTTTCTATGTGTTGCCTATTAAATCTCACATATGACCTTAACTGATCACTGACATTAAATGTACTTAAAATGGCATTCACCTATATTTTGAATCTTAGTCACAGAATCTGACAGGTACTGTTTTATGTCGTTTAAAACCTAATTTGGAGTATTTTGCCTCTTGTCATTCAGAAAGATGTACTTGTGCAAATGCTAGATCCATTTCTGTAACAGAACAAAATGTTGCATGAAGAAAATCATGTTTTGGTGAGCTTGTCTTTTCTGTGAAATCATTGCATTTTCTCCCTCAGAAAAGTACACTGTACAAGTTTGATGTTAAATAAACAGTTTCAAACAGGTTGTGTGAGACGATGATTCACCCAAGCACGACATTAAGTGTAAAACATTAATGAAACCCTCAGCTGTTTACAGTTTGTGTCGCTTGAGTAAAATGTAATTCTTGCTAATCAGTGACTTTACCTCATTTAAAAACTTGTGAAAACTTTTAAAAACTCATAAAACAATTTTCAAGTGTGCGTTGTTTTGTTAAAGTGGAGTGTGTCGAAATTATAAACTGTTACAAAGCGCAGACGGAACGCTAGACCGCAACCTGCGAAAACGCCAATTTGGATTGGTGGAACGCGTGCTTACGTCACGAACCATTCCGCAACCCGAATATGGAAGGCGGACGGAGCCAAAAGTCTTTAAACCGCCTTCCATACCCGAACTACGCGTCGCGCTCCAGTGTAGCTTAAAACTACGGACACATATGCCAGTGAATGAACAAAAACATTCGGGGCTCCAGAAGCACATCTGGTCAGAAGAAAGAGACATTTTGAGTTTTAGTGAACACGTTTATGTTCTTTTAGAATAACTGAGAGAAATGGAAAATGATTAACAGAAGTTTTGCCAGCTTCCGTTCAACTTGGATAAGTTGACGTTGAACATGTCTGCAGATGGTCAAATCATGGACTCATCATCTCGAACGCTGGAAAAACTGGAAAATGCAAATAATAAGAATGGGTCAGTAAAGCAGGTGCTCTTGGACGGATGTGTGCCCTTCTCTCATCAGGTGGCTGGACATAAATGCGGGATCAATAACACTGGTCAGTTCTTCCGATGTTCTTCATGTGATCTTCACTTTTTTTTTTTTTTTTTTTTTTTTTTAAAAAACCTTATGTTTACAATTACAGTATTTATATTAAATGGGATTTAAGGAATAATGAAGGATTGTTAATTCCTGTCAGAGTATTTAGTTCTTGTTTGACTGAAGTGTGTATTGTGTGCATCATACTGTTTGGATTGGATTAGGATGAACACCTTTCAAAAAATTTATACAGGACATATTTCTTCCATAATCTGTTAACCAATCCTAAAGGGATCAAAAAGTCCTATTCGAATCATATGGCATCCTATTGATAAACTGACATTTCCACAGGACTCTTTTGTAGAATTGTATTGGAATACTGTTGGGATAAAAAGGGAATCTCAGTGTGATCTATAGGAAATTTAAAATCCTAAAAGATGTTCTTTAAATTACTGTCCTAATCCTATATATGACACTTTATCATATGATAGAAATTCCAGTAGGAATTAATTTTTTTTAAAATGTCCAAATTCTTTCCTTGCAATGTGAATGCTAAGAGAATTTTTCAAACATTATGGGAATATTATTGTTTTTATATTTTCTGAATGTTCTGAAAAATGTCAGAGGAACGTCCAACTAAAACATTTTAGAAAAAAAAAAAATGTTCCATGAACTCTGTATAAATAATATTTATGTGCTAATGTTTTAAGAACCTTATTAAAGACCAGATAACTTTGAACTGAAGCTTTCTATTAGCGTTATTGGAAGACTGTTTGTTCATAACTCCGAGAGAACCTTGAGAGAACATTAACTGAATGTTCCCTGTTAGCTGAGAAAACCCAGTATTGATCATATATGGATAGTGAACATAAAAAAAACTATTTTACTTCCATAATCTAATGCATTTAAGAATAAAACAGGTTATTCAGCAGGGGTGGAGTGTGCTGTTACATTCTGATAAGATTACAAAGGCAAACATTTGAAAATATTTGAAATAATATGCACAGATGCACAATAAGTCCAAGATGATTGATGAAGAAAGTCAATAAGGTCAGATGCGATTTAATGACGTATTATGTCAGTGCTGGTTGAACTCAGCAATCACGTTCATTAAAATTGTTCCTTTAGCAGTCCAGTTTGAAGGTCGTCCGCTCTAGTTAGTGTTATCTGTGTTTGGTGAATTTAGAGGGTTACTAACGAGTTAATAATTGATAGATGGTTTGGTATGTGGTGTGGGATGTCATCCAGCAAGGGTATGTTCTTTGGAAGCTCATAAAGATGCTTATGTAATCATATGTTCTGCCTCATTATCAGAATCAGAATCAGAATCAGAAGAGCTTTATTACCAAGTATGTTTACACATACAAGGAATTTAACTTGACGACAGGAGCTTCCAGTGTAGAAGAAAGTACAAACATAGTGCAGACATACATGATAGTGCAGACATACATAGGAATAACACAGTAGGGATGTAATATAAAACTAATATAACAAAAAAAAAAAACTTTAAATAATGTACTATATACAGAAATAGAAGTATAGGAAAAATTTAATTGTTTAGATAAATGTACAGATATGTTATTAGTGTGCAGATATGTTATTTACAAAGTGTGCAGTTTAATATAAATATGTCAGATAACTATGTTAGTTGTGATGGACGATGTATAATTATGAAAGATTAATTGTTCAGGCTGAATATAGCCTGCGGGAAAAAACTGTTCTTGTGCCTGGCTCTGTAGTGCCGACCAGAAGGCAACAGTTCGAAGTAGTGCTGGGCGGTATACCGGTTCATACCGAATACCGGTGTCTATTTTTGTTATGATATGAATTTTTAAAATACCGCAATACCGGTGCATGTCGTTAAAACAACGTTCGGAACGCGACACTGTTTGAAAGGGGTCCCTTTTCACTTTCGCACTGTGTTGAGGGAACAGCTATATGTGTTACTAAGCGTGAAAGTTCCGAAACTAAACACACACACGAGCACAACTTTAGGACTAGATTTTGCAACTTTTAGACCCTTTTAGCAGCTTTTTTCCATAGAATATTCATACTGACAAACCTAGTGACTTTTTTGGATAAACCTTAGCTATGGTTCAGTTGGAAGATTTCGCCAGTGCTGTCCTGCGAATGCGAGGTCTGACTTTCCCGGAGAAGTGTCACCTCTCTCGGCGTCTGTTCTGTACAGTGAGAGGCAGAGCCTCATCTCGTCAATAAATGAGTACAAAGCGTTTCCAAGCACCTGTCGCTTACCGATTGTTTGGAATTATAAATATGAGCGTAGAGTTTGGGCACCCCTGGTGTAGATGCATGTTGATTTTATCAGACGATGCCACGATTTTAAATGAGAGTTACTCCTGGTTAACATGTATTAAAAGGGGTCATGTTTAGTCACTATTTAGTGTGGTATTTTTTGACAATATTCACTCATCATGACAGTAAAATAGGGCATTCTAAGTCAATTAACTGCAGTATTTCCTCTCTCAATCAGTAGAAAATATGGTTAACACCCGGTCATGCATAAAAAAAATAATACCGTCATGTACCGTGAAAACGGTATAATTTAGAAAAATACCGTGATATACATTTTTGGTCATACCGACCAGCACTAGTTTGAAGAGAGAGTGGGCTGGGTGTGAGGGGTCCAAAGTGATTTTTTTAGCCCTTTTCCTCACTCTGGAGATGTAAAGATCTTGGAGGCTGGGCAAAGGGGCACCAATAATACTCTCAGCTGTCCTGACGGTCCGTTGTAGTCTCTTGATGTCTGATTTTGTAGCTGAACCAAACCAGACAGTTATGGATGAACACAGGACAGACTCGATGGCAAAGTAGAACTGTTTTAGCAGCTCCTGTGGCAGGTTGAATTTCCTCAGCTGGCGAAGGAAGTACAACCTCTGCTGGGCCTTTGCAATGGAGTCTATTGGCGCTTTTCCACTGCGTGGTACGACTCGGCTCGGTACGGCTCAGTACGGTACGGCACTGCACTGCTCGGTTTGCATTTCCACTGCAGTTTAGTATCGCTTTAGAATGGGTGGGATTATTCACATGTCGTTATAGTTGCGCCGCCTCTACTGCCTAAAAAACCTTTTCATTCCGCGTCGCCCCATCAAGCTCTCGCTGGATCCGCTCCTCTGCTATCAACAAGAGGAACGTCTGTTCTTCCGCAACAGGGGGAACAGCCACATTTTGGTTGTTAAAAAAAGGTGCGCTCGTTCAAAACAGTTGCATTTGATCCTTCGCTGGCTGTGCTGATTTAAATCTAGCGGTTCTATTGTGTTTGTGTCGCAAGTTCAGTGACGCAGGTAGTGACGATTTTCTCTGGCCAGTCCGTGTTCAGCAGAGTTTACACGTCACGTTTTGGTAACTGTACGGTATGCTTGGAACCCCAACCGAGGTGGTACTAAAAAAGTACCAGGTCCAAGGTACTGTACCCAGTGGAAAACCCCCAAAAAGTGAACCGTACCGAGCCGTACCGTGCCGTACCATGCAGTGGAAAAGTGCCATATGTGAGTATCCCACTTCAGGTCCTGAGAGATGGTGGTGCCCAGGAACCTGAATGACTCCACTGCAGTGCTGTTCATGATAGTGAGTGGGGGGAGTGCAGGGGGTTTTCTCTTGAAGTCCACAATCATCTCCACAGTTTTGAGCATGTTAAGTTCCAGGTTGTTAAGACTGCACCAGACAGCCAGCTCTTTAACCTCCTGTCTGTAAGCAGACTCCTCTCCGTCCTTGATGAGGCCGATGACTGTAGTGTCGTCTGCGAACTTCAGGAGTTTGACAGAGGGGTCCTTTGAAGTGCAGTCATTCGTGTAGAGAGTGAAGAGCAGTGGGGAGAGCACACATCCCTGGGGGGCGCCAGTGCTGATGGTGATAGTCCTGGATGTGAGTTTGCCCAGCCTCACTAGCTGCTGCCTGTCTGTCAGGAAGCTGGTGATCCATTGACAGATGGAGGTGGGCACGGAGAGCTGTGTGAGTTTGTCTGAGAAAAGGTCAGGCATGATGGTATTAAAGGCCGAACTAAAGTCCACAAATAGGATCCTTGTGTAATTTCCAGGTCTGTCGAGGTGCTGCAGGATGTAATGCAGTCCCATGTTGACTGCATCATCCACAGACCTGTTTGCTCTGTAGGCAAACTGAAGAGGATCCAGCAAGGGTCCAGTGATGTCCTTCAGATAGGCCAGGACCAGTCTCTCAAGTGACTTCATGACCACAGAGGTGAGAGCGACAGGCCTGTAGTTGTTAAGTCCAGTGATTTTGGGCTTTTTGGGGACCGGAAACCTTTTGCTGACAGATAAAAGATATGTAAAACATTACAGTATGTAGTTTTCAGCACATTAACGTAATGGCATCAAGACTATCACTCTCATTTTTACAATTTAGATAACATTTTTTCCATATAAATAACATTGATGACAAATCAGCAGAATTCGCAACAATCAGAATCAGAATCAGAAGAGCTTTATTATCAAGTATGTTTACACACACATGGAATTTGACTTGACGGCAGGAGCTTCCAGTGCAGAAGAAAGTACAGACATAGTGCAGACATACATAGGAATAACACACAGCACAGACTTTTAAACAGGCAGGTGAAACACCATATTATGGGAGTTGCCATGTGTCCAAAGTACATGCGCTTTGTGGGTGATGTGTTTGTTTAGTCTGTATATAGTCTATGTATTTTAAAGGAGTGTTCAGTTGATCAGTATTGGACTTTACACTGCCGTTTTCTGTCGGCTGTCTTGTGTTTGTGTGTGACCATCCCAGTAATGACACACCATAAATCACTGTGTCAGCCGACTCTGTCAGAAATAACTGACTGGTGATTGAGGCTTATCTGTTGACATACTGTAATTTGGCCTCTGAAACATCTCTAGCTTCAGTGTTCAGCGAGATTGAAGCATTCAGACAGTCAGATGAAATTATCACTGCTTTTTAATGATGCTTTAATGTTGGACTGAAGAGTAAAGTTTATTTTCTGAAGATGCAGTCAGACCTGTAGTTTACATTTTCACTGGCCCAACCTCAAAGGAATAATCAGAAATGTTTATATTAAGTTACTTTTTACATTTTTACATATATATTTTTACTTTAAAAAATATTATATAATTCAAAAGTTAGGGTCAATAAATTTTTTTAAAGATTATTTTAAACTAAATGAATACTTAATAATAGAAAAGTGACAGTAAAGACCTTAACAGTGTAATAAACAAACAAAAAATCTATTGCAAATAAATGTTGTTCTTTTGAATTTTCTATTCATCAAAGTATCCTGGCAAGTAAGTAAGTAAATAAATAAATAAATAGATAAATAAATACAAATCACAGTTTACATAAACTTTAGCAGTACAACTTTTTAAAAAAAATTCAGATCTATCATCACAGGAATTAATTAAATTGTAATATATATATATATATATATAAAAAAAACATTTACTTTAAATTGTAAAAATATTTCACTAAATTATTATTTTTACTGTATTTGTGAGACTTTAAAAACATTTAAAAAAAGATCTTACTGACTCTTTATCACTGTATTTACAGTATCTTACCGTGAGTCTGCCTTTGGAGTATCTAATGGCCAGGTATGTGTCATGATCTTGGTTTCTGACTTCCACAGAGCAGCCTCCCAATTCAGTAGACCGGCCGTCTTTCCCGTGGTCGTACGGCAGGGAGCCGTTATTCACCATCGCAGAAATATAGGGAAATGAGCGCTGGAGGACCAAAGATTATGAATTACATTTATTACATTGATTTTTGCCTAATTGCTGACACAAAAAAGCAATGTAAATTACTAAAAGATGGCACATTCCACCCTTATACAGCGGTTCATGAACCAGCTTGTGTAAAACAGAATGATCTAAATTCATAAAAGGTCACTGCATTCTACTAAAATCAAAACAATAAGCACTGTAAATATTTTTTATGAAATGCTTCATCAACAAGTAATGAATGATGAGAGGGTAACAAACAAAACAAAACATGGACCACATGATGTAGGCAAAACAAAGAAAGCATTGATTATTTGTAGTGCTTGGCAAAATTGTTGAAAGAAAAAAAAATAGTTGCTATATGCTGATAATTCAGAACATATAGCAAATAAAAAAAATGAAGGGATAGTTTGAATAAAAGACATTCTTCTCTAGTCAAAGGATTGTTTTTCAGTTTGACATCTGAATGCAAACCCCTGGCAAATAAGCATATCCAAACTATCCCTTTTACATCATTTGGGGATCAAGCCGATGACCAGAAGCAGAACAAACATGCCAAAAATCCAGTATTCCCATAAATACTAGCTCCATATAAATAACATTGATGACAAATCAGCAGAATTCGCAACAATCAGAATCAGAATCAGAAGAGCTTTATTATCAAGTATGTTTACACACACATGGAATTTGACTTGACGGCAGGAGCTTCCAGTGCAGAAGAAAGTACAGACATAGTGCAGACATACATAGGAATAACACAGTAGGGATGGAATATAACACTATGTAATTGTTTAAATAAATGTACAGATATGTTATAAGTGTGCAGATATGTTATTTACAAAGTGTGCAGTTTACAAGTGTACAAATTTTGGATTCTGTGTGTAAATATCTCAGTTGTGAGGGACGATGTATAATTATGAAAGTTTAATTGTTCAGGCTAAATATAGCCTGTGGGAAAAAAACTGTTCTTGTGCCTGGCTGTTCTGGTGATCGGTGCTCTGTAGTGCCGACCAGAAGGCAACAGTTCGAAGAGACAGTGGGCTGGGTGTCAGGGGTCCAGGGTGATTTTCTTAGCCCTTTTCCTCACTCTGGAGGTGTAAAGATCTTGATCTATCACCGACAATCCTCTCAGCAGTCCTGACTGTCCGTTGTAGTCTCTTGATGTCTGATTTGGTAGCTGAACCAAACAGCTACCAAATTGTTGTTTGTAAGCTGTTTGTAAGCAGACTCGTCACCAACCTTGATGAGGCCGATGACTGTAGTGTTGTCCGCAAACTTCAGGAGCTTGACAGAGGGGTCCTTTGAAGTACAATCATTCGTGTAGAGAGTGAAGAGCAGTGGGGAGAGTACACAACCCTGAGGGGCGCCAGTGCTGATGGTGATAGTCCTGGATGTGAGTTTGCCCAGCCTCACTAGCTGCTGCCTGTCTGTCAGGAAGCTGGTGATCCACTGACAGATGGAAGTCAACGCAACTGTTTTGAACGAGCGCACCTTTTTTTAACAACCAAAAAGTTTTGTTGTCTGTTGCGGAAGAACAGACGTTCCTTTCGTTGATAGCAGAGGGGCGGATCCAGCGAGAGCTTGATGGGGCGAAGCGGAATGAAAAAGTTATTTTTAGGAGTCGTGGTAGTAGAGGCGGTGCAACTATAACGACATGTGAATAATTCCGCCCACTCTAAAGCGGTACTGAACTGCAGTGGAAACGAAAACCGTGCCGAGCTGAACCGTGCCGTGCTATATTGAGCCGTGCTGAGTCATACCACACAGTGGAAAAGCGCCATTAAATTACTTCATGATCACAGACGCGAGAGTGACAGGTCTGTAATCATTAAGTCCAGTGATTTTGGGCTTTTTGGGGACCGAAATGTTGGTGGAGCGTTTGAAGCAGCAGGGAACTTCATACAGCTCTGGAGATCTGTTGAAGATCTGTGTGAAGATGGGGCCCAGTTGGTCAGCGCAGACTTTTAAACAGGCAGGTGAAACACTGTCTGGGCCTGAAGCTTTCTTAGATTTCTGCTTCCTGAAGACCCGGTTCACATCCTACACAGACCTTAAGCGCAGGTTGAATGGTGGGGGAGGGAGGGAGTTGCAGGGGGTGTAGGTGAATGTGTGAAGTGCAGATAAGGGCAGTAAATGATAAGAATGTCCTGGTAGGGATGCACATATCCTCACAGAAACTGATATATAAAGTTACAGTCTCTGTGAGCTCGTCCAGATCAGTGGCTGCAGATTCAAAACACTCCAAATCAGTGAGGCCGCTCTGCTTCATTAGTCCATCTTTTAACAGTCCTTAAAACAGGTTTAGCTGATTTCAGTTTCTGCCTGTAGGTCGGTATAAGATGAACCAAACAGTGATCAGAGCCTAAAGCTGCTCGTGGGACAGAGTGATATGCATCCTTTATTGCTGTGTAACAGTAATCCAATATATTGGTGTCTCTGGTGGGACATGTAATGTGCTGATTGTATTTTGGCAGTTCACGGGAGAGATTTGATTTGTTAACATCTTCAAGAATGATTAAAATAGAGTCTGGGTACCTTTGCTCCATTTCAGTTATTTGTTTGGCCAGCTGTTGCATCGCGGCGCTCACGCACACATCCGGAGGAATGTACACATTCGCCAAAATGAAAGAGGAAAACTCCCGCGGAGAGTAGAAAGGTTTACAGTTTATGAAGAGTGCCTCTAAGTTAGGACAGCACACCTTTTTTAGAGTTGTTACATCTGAACACATCAACTTTCGTTGATTTAGAAACACAATCCACCACCTCTCGTTTTCCCTTATACTAAAAAACCTTATACTCACTTCTTCTGTATGTGAAGCTGGATCATGAATGATTCGCGCGAACATAGCATTTATGTAGATCGGGGGTGCATTCTCTTCAAAAACAAACGTAATCCACTGCGTCTTCAGCTGCTCAGATGTCGGGAGTAAATGGCGACTGCTATGTTCATTATTACATCCAACAACAGAACACCTCAACCGCTTAGGAGTCATTCTTGTCTACATCTGCTCCGGCGGTGAAACAATGGCAGACTGATGACAGCTCACTCAGGGCGGGTCTAAGGTAAGACGGCAGTCCAGTCTGTGCTGAAACGCGACTGTCAATCAAACTATCGTGGGAGGGGCCTGTTTTATGACATCACACAGGCAGGCATCTGAGATCGGCTCGATTTAAGAAAGGGGTAAAGATTTTAGTAGATTAAAAAAAAACCACTGGGTGGATTTTTGTCATTATAGGATGGTTGTGTACACACACTGCCAACACACATTTCAGTTCAAACAACTTGTAAAAGTGCATGTAGCATCCAATGACCCCTTTAAGGAGTTTGTCTCCGGTAAAACTTATAGAAGAAGAATGACAAAACACAGAACAAACAAACAAAAACATCAGAAGAATTGCGGAGCTCAGCGTCGTGGCTGCCATTTACGGCGCCATCTTGTTGACTAAAGATCAATAGTGTACTTTACAGAAAACCAATTGTTTGCAAGGCTTAAAAATGTGGATAAAAATGTTCCAAAAAATGGCTGTAATTCTGTCATTTTAGTGTGAAAGTACTCTCAGAACTCTTCTTCTCTCCTATTTCTCAGAGCTGTATCTGAAACTAGAGGATGTGACGAGGAGGTTCTTACGGCCCTGCATCATGGATGTGAAGATCGGGAGGAGAAGTTACGACCCCTTTGCGTCAAAAGAAAAACGTGAAGAGCAGATTAGCAAGTATCCTCTGATGGAAGAGATCGGGTTCCTGTTATTGGGCATGAGGGTGAGACAGCGTGTGTGTGATTTATTAACTTTCCTTATTCTCATTATGCAGGATCTCCTATTTTTCTGCTGTTTTATCTCTGTATCCTCCTCTCGGTATCTGATTTTCTTATTACAAACTGTGAGGCTTCATAAACACAATATCAAGCTTCAGATCACCCGAGTGAGGGCTCTAAAGGTTCGGTGTCAGTGCTGCACAACAGAAATCCCCGTCTGCTGTCTAGTAAGGCTTGATCAATATTTAGAGCTTATCCGGACACTTGGTTAATTACCTCTGAGGAATACTGATAAGACATTTGATGATAAGATTGTGATGAAACCAGCGGTCAGTGCACACACTCCTCTGCTTTTGCTTTCTACACCTCATTGTGCTCCACTGGCTGTGAAGAAGGTCACATGAGAAGAGATAGATAAAATTAATTCAGTCATTGAGTTTAAAGATCGCCTGGTTCTGATGCATTTATCATGATACAAACAGTGACATTTTATGCTCATTCACTGAATTATAGATGACTGACTTTTTTGTTTGTTTTTTCTTTGTGGAAATCCCTATTAAAATGTGGCTAAAAAGTAAAATTGCAAAAATGGTACTCTTCCAAAATGCTTTCCAAAAACTGGTAATCATGAAATTAATTGAGATAATTTTATTGTATTGACACCCCTAATTTTTTAAATAAAAAAATTAATTTGCATATAATTTCTCAAAAATAAGAATTAAACTCTGCTTACTTGCCATTATATTTATTGTTAACTTTTAAGCTTTTAAAATCTTTTTCACTAAATGATATAAAGCTGAAGTGAAACAACACTAATATTAAATGAAAAACTTTAAAAAAATTAGGAAAAAAGAAGAAATGTTGCTTGCCAACTAAATGAAATAAGTTGAAGGTGAATTAAAAAAAACCAAAAAAAAATAATTCTAAATAAAAAAACGAATAAAAATAACAAAAACACATAACAAAATTACTAAAACCTAAACTAAAATAAAAATATAAAAATAAAATCTAATTCTAAATATGAATAAATACTATAATAATATGACAAATGATATTAAAATAACAATGTTCCTTGCAAAATACAAATTTGCTTGAAATTTGCTTTGACTGTACGGAAGATTTTCCTTGCCACTGTTGCTAATAATCTTTGTAAAACCACTTTTGAAAATATATTTATTCTTAAAGTAAATATAAAAAACGTCTGTGCCCTGTTAATCTGAAAACAACTATGATAAATATTATCAATGATAAATTACAGCTGAAAGGACATTTTGTCAATGATGTCACACTGGATAGCTCCGCTCCACACAGTTTTAATCAAACATGTTCTGATTGACTGTGCAGCATTTTTTTACAGTAAAGACAGACAAACCAACCCAGGAAACATTCCCGAATTTATAAGACAATCAAATTATTTGGATAAAGAAACTATGTTGCATTTTGCTATTGATGTTTTTTGCAGCCTTGTAAGTTCCACTAAGGTGTGATGCCTCCATCTCTTTTCCTCTGTTGTTTCCATCCCCCAGCCTCTCAGTAAATCATCTTCTCTCTCTGCTTTCTCTTCTTGTTTCTTTGCACCTAATTGGTTTCAGTGTCTCAAGGCTGGGAAATATTTGCCAGCTGCTGTCACCCTCTCCTTCCTCTCTCTCCTCTCTGTCTGTTGCTCTTGCTTTCCGTGTTATTTCAGCTTGTTTCATTTGTTTTGTAGTGTGGAAGGATCCATTCAGTGAGGTTCATCACATGCCAGTCTCTCCAGAGCTGTTCTAAACCTAGTGAGATGCCTATGTAGCCAGCATTTTAAGGCCTAGGCACAATCAAGATTGGACTGTTTTACCTAATATCTGTCTGTGTGGTGTATTTAGCTAAGGCTCATTTCTAGACTTCAAGGCAGGCCTGTTGTTTTGAATCAGTTTTCATGTTTCTTTCATGTTTCTCTTCATTGCAGTGTTTGTGATGGATCTCCTCTGATCTTCTTTCTCATCTTCTCACCTCAGGTGTACCAGATCAACTCAGACAGTTACATCACTCATGACCAGTTCTATGGACGCAGTCTCGGAAAGGACACTTTAAAATATGGTGTGACTCCAACTTTATTATTATTAGTTATTTTATGTTATGTGTATGGAATTATATTTCTTTCTTTCTTTCTTTCTTTCTTTCTTAAATTATAAAGCTAAAAAATGTTTTATTAGCTCCATATTAATTATTATTAATATTATTATTATTATTGTTGTTGTTGTTGTTATGTTTTTAATTGTGATTTCCAGGCTTTGAAACAAACAAACAACAACAACAACAACAACAATAATAATAATACTAATTATTATTATTATTATGCACAGGGATCTAACCATTTTATTTATTTATTTATTTATTCATTTATTTTAAATGTAATCATTATTTAAATTGTGATTTCCAGGCTTGGAAAGCAAGCAAATTATTATTATTATTATTATTATTATTATTATGTTTTTTAATTGTGATTTCCAGGCTTTGAAACAAACAAACAACAGCAGCAGCAGCAGCAGCAACAACAACAACAACAACAACAACAACAACAACAACAACAAATAATAATAACAATAATAATAATAATAATTATTATTATTATTATGCACAGGGCTCTAACCATTTTATTTATTTATTTTAAATGTAATGATTATTTAAATTGTGATTTCCAGGCTTGGAAAGCAAGCAAACAAACAAACAAACAAACAGCAACAATAAATAATAATAATAATAATAATAATAGTTGTTGTTGTTGTTGTTATTATTATATATTTTTAATAAGGGGAAGTCGTGGCCTAATGGTTAGAGAGTCAGTCTCATAACCCAAAGGTTGTGGGTTTGAGTCTCGTACCGGCAGGGATTGTAGGGGGGGGGAGGGAATGTACAGCACTCTCTTCCACCTTCAATACCACAACTGAGGTGCACAACAACAACAACAACAACAACAACAACAACAAATAATAACAATAATAATAATAATAATTATTATTATTATGCACAGGGCTCTAACCATTTTATTTATTTATTTTAAATGTAATGATTATTTAAATTGTGATTTCCAGGCTTGGAAAGCAAGCAAACAAACAGCAACAATAAATAATAATAATAATAATAATAGTTGTTGTTGTTGTTGTTGTTGTTATTATTATATATTTTTAATTTTTATAATTTTTAATTGTGGTTTCTAGACTTGGATAAATCAAGGAAAGAAAGAAAGAAAGAAAGAAAGAAAGAAAGAAAGAAAGAAAGAAAGAAAGAAAGAAAGAAAGAAAGAAAGAATTGGATAGATGTGAACTATGTTTATATTAATGCTAAAAATGAAGTTGCGGTTCACGTTGATCATGAAGCCACAAAAATGAATCTGTGAATTTGTATTCCCTTAGGCCTGAGCAGATTCTTCCACAATGGTCAAGAACTACAGAGGCATGCAGTTTCTCTGATTATCTCCAAAATCCGAAGCATTCTCCGCTGGTTTGAGATCCAGACTCAGCTGCATTTCTATGCCAGCTCTCTGCTGCTGGTGTATGAGGGCTCTCCTCACACAATCAATAAATCCAAACACAAGCCAGCGGATCCAGCAACAGAACATCAGCAGGGGGAGCCACAGAGCAAGGCTTTGAGCTTTCAGAGCAGTTTAACACACAGTCCTCCATACTGCCACGACATTCAGCATGAGAGAAACACCAACGGAAAACATGGAGGAAGTATAGAAGAGCAAGATGAGGAAATTGGAATGGGGGATAAGAAGCAGTTTGGACAGGAGGAGACAGTGAAGGTGAAGATGATCGATTTTGCTCATGTATTTCCCAGCGACAGTCCGGATGAGAGCTACATGTACGGACTCAGGAACCTTCTCTCAACTTTAGAACAAATACTGAAGGACTGACATCTGTCCATCTCTCTCTTCACTGGTCGGATCTTTCTGACTGTTGTTTTAAAGCCAGTGCAGATCATTTCACACACATACACAAACATTGCTGATGCCTTAATTTGGAAAATAGGTTTATTATATATTTATAGGGATATTTTTCTTAATCTTTTGAGATAAAAGAGTTCATTGTATTTTGAAAACACTTTCAGAACTTAAGACTCTGGATAAGAAAGGCTTGGCTGTCAACAACTAAAAATGTACTAAAAATATAGGTACTGTAGAACTCAGGGAAAAATAATTATGATATGATAAAGCAGTTCATCTGTGCTGTCAAAACACTTACAATGTGAGTTACTGATGTCTCATAATGACTCCACTTCTGATGCAACTATTGCTGTTTTTATTCTAAAAATGCACTTTGATTCCAAAGTAAATTATAGTTAGATTTATTTTTAACATTTATATTGACCTTATCACAGCCAAAAATATCCACATTAGTGTACCTTTTAAAAAAGTAATTTTTAATTTTATAATTTTTAATTGTGGTTTCTAGACTTGGATAAATCAAGGAAAGAAAGAAAGAAAGAAAGAAAGAAAGAAAGAAAGAAAGAATTGGATAGATGTGAACTATGTTTATATTAATGCTAAAAATGAAATTGCGGTTCACGTTGATCATGAAGCCACAAAAATGAATCTGTGAATTTGTATTCCCTTAGGCCTGAGCAGATTCTTCCACAATGGTCAAGAACTACAGAGGCATGCAGTTTCTCTGATTATCTCCAAAATCCGAAGCATTCTCCGCTGGTTTGAGATCCAGACTCAGCTGCATTTCTATGCCAGCTCTCTGCTGCTGGTGTATGAGGGCTCTCCTCACACAATCAATAAATCCAAACACAAGCCAGCGGATCCAGCAACAGAACATCAGCAGGGGGAGCCACAGAGCAAGGCTTTGAGCTTTCAGAGCAGTTTAACACACAGTCCTCCATACTGCCACGACATTCAGCATGAGAGAAACACCAACGGAAAACATGGAGGAAGTATAGAAGAGCAAGATGAGGAAATTGGAATGGGGGATAAGAAGCAGTTTGGACAGGAGGAGACAGTGAAGGTGAAGATGATCGATTTTGCTCATGTATTTCCCAGCGACAGTCCGGATGAGAGCTACATGTACGGACTCAGGAACCTTCTCTCAACTTTAGAACAAATACTGAAGGACTGACATCTGTCCATCTCTCTCTTCACTGGTCGGATCTTTCTGACTGTTGTTTTAAAGCCAGTGCAGATCATTTCACACACATACACAAACATTGCTGATGCCTTAATTTGGAAAATAGGTTTATTATATATTTATAGGGATATTTTTCTTAATCTTTTGAGATAAAAGAGTTCATTGTATTTTGAAAACACTTTCAGAATTTAAGACTCTGGATAAGAAAGGCTTGGCTGTCAACAACTAAAAATGTACTAAAAATATAGGTACTGTAGAACTCAGGGAAAAATAATTATGATATGATAAAGCAGTTCATCTGTGCTGTCAAAACACTTACAATGTGAGTTACTGATGTCTCATAATGACTCCACTTCTGATGCAACTATTGCTGTTTTTATTCTAAAAATGCACTTTGATTCCAAAGTAAATTATAGTTAGATTTATTTTTAACATTTATATTGACCTTATCACAGCCAAAAATATCCACATTAGTGTACCTTTTAAAAAAGTAATTTATTTTATTTGTATGAATATTTAAAATTAATTTTGGCTGATATAAATCTGTAAAAACAATGCATTTAAATTATATTAATTATATTATATTAAATTATATTAGTATATTTACTGAAAAACTTTAATGGTTTGAAAATAAGAAAAGTTCCCAAGAACATGCTCAATGTTTTTCAAATAAATGTAAAGTTATACAATGAATGCATTTTTTCTTTCTTTTTCTTTCTTTCTTTCTTTCTTTCTTTCTTTCTTTCTTTCTTTCTTTCTTTCTTTTACATCACTTACATTTGAAAAAAAATCACAACTCTTCATAAAAACATGTTACGAGAGAAAATACTTGATGTATTACATTTAATTGAACAAAACAGAATTAGCAATGAGCAGTCATTAAAGGAATAGTGCACCCAAAAATGAAAATTTGCTGAAACTTTACTCAACCTCAGGCCATAAAAGTGGCAGATGAGTTTGTTTCTTCATCAAAACAGATTTGGAGAAATGTAGCATTACATCACTTGCTAACCAATGGATCCTCTGCAGTGAATGGGTGCCGTCGGAATGAGAAAACCTCACAATAATCCACATGATTCCAGTTCATCACTTAAGGTCTTGTGAAGCCAAAAGCTGCATGTTTGTAATGAACAAATCCATCAAGACATTTTAAACTTCAAATAATTGCTTCCAGCTTAAATACCTACGAAGGTGCAGCTCCTGCACCTTTATGTATGACATTAAATATACAGAATTCATAACAATATGAAGTGTTAAAAATATCAGACTGATTTTATGCTGCTGACATTCTTTGTTGGTAAGATCCAACTAAGTAAATAGCATTTAAAAGCTACTTTTCACTTGACATTTTACCCCAAATGTCTCAAATCTCAGAACGTAATGTGTGTAAAAAGTAATGGACTAGAAATGTCTGTGAAGCATAAAATGCTTTAAAAGTTATACGAGCACTCCTGTGATAATATGGATAAATTTAGCTTTGCTGAAAGCTTCAAATTCTTCACTGAATTACAGTTCTCCCTAAAGCTTGCTTTGTGTTTTCATCTCTCTCATAAAAGTTTGTTATTATCCATGAACCATCTCTCACATGAGCAACAAAAAACACTTTCCCCAAACGGCTCTTATAATTAGAGACTGGACAAAACAGAAGGTTCTGTTTTTGAGATGTTCTGCGGTTTAATATAGATAAATCACAATGAGAACGCGAGATTGTTTATGTGCAAGCAAACAGGACAGAAAAACAATTACTTTAATTCTTTTCTGAAGCTTAAAGAATTAATTATTTATACTGATGTGCAAAAAAAAAAAAAAAGATTTATTTTTAATACTTGATCAAGCAAGCCAAGACGGAGACATCAGCAGCATAATAATCAAGTTGTTTAAAAATAGATTAAAACAGACAAATTAATGTAAATTCAATTTCATGTGGATAAAGCACACAGTTATTGCACCGCTGTCCTGCTGTGTTTCTTCATTTACACTTTTCTGAGTGTCATTCAATCCTCCTGCTCTTCTTTAAACTGCAGGGATTTTTCATTATTCCTAATTTGAATGTAATTTGAAATATAATTGGAACCTCAGAAGCAATTTCCCCATCAAACGCCCCCAGAAAAGCTCAGCTCTGAGGTGTCTATTAAAAAGGCTTAAAACAAAAATGGAATTTACCGGGTTAAGATCTTACTTTTTTTTAGCATTTGACAATGTTTTTATTTCTTTTTTCACTCGTCCTCAATTTCTGATCTCTTTGTATTTAAAGCACGTATGCATGTGTGAATCGGAAAACATTTCATATACTTTCTCACAGCTCTGAATTAATAAATCATATATGACATACATATTTGATACTTATATTTCTGGCTGTGTGATTTGTGCTCAATGTCTTATTGTGTGTGTGTATTTCCTCGCATGTTCATTTGGTGGAGCTGTGGCTCCTGTTTGGCCGCACTGATTGAAAGACTGGAAATGGAGAGAAACGCAGAACTCAGTCCATTGGCATCAGATCCGGGTAACAAAATTCAGTGGAAAACGAAAAAGCACTCCATGATATATGTAGCAGTGTATGTGATGTGCTTGTTATATTGCTTTCTATGTGTTGTTCTGAAAGAGCTCTTGATTATTTCGCTTTGGGATCCATGCTTTTTGTTTGAGATGAACTTGAGACAGAAAACACACTATTTTATTTGCACGGTTCTGTGCTGGACCCCTTTCTTCAGTATTGTGTGTTGGTATGTCCATTGATCATGCTGGAAGCGTTTAAATGTGATTTGTTGAAGTTAATCAATATATGGCGGGATCGGGAAGGAGGAAAAGAGAGAAACTAATTAAAACTGGAATTGATTATTTATTAAAATGACAAGCTTGATCTGATAGTGCTCAAACATGTGCATCCAAATCATTTATTTCATGAATCGAAGCAATACCATAATCATAATTCATTCTGATCTTTCGCCCCTCTGTTTACAGTTCAAAATGTTTGTACAATTATGTATGATGCATTTTATTGAAGCGATTATGATTTACTATGCCCCATCCTAGACATTGCCCTACATTGGATGTTTCTGCCAGCAGCATGTTTATAATGTGCTCTTAAAGTGGTCAATATTAAATGGATATTATTCCCTTGTGGGCTGGAATGAAGTGTGACATTGCAAAGCATTTATCAGATGTTTTTCTTTAAAGAAATTGTTCAATTACACTGACATGATTTGATTTGCCGTCTCCACACTTTAATCGAGGCAAATACCCCAAACTAAAAAAGAGAAGCCTTATTTGATAGTGATTACTGATATTACAAAATTAGTGTAAGTGAATTATGGCTGGGTATAGGCTATCGATATACATTCCCCAATGCAATGCACTTCTGATTAATTTAAGTAGGGCTATAGGCCTACATATAGTATTTCAGTTAAAATGTCATTTTCGCTTATATTTTGGGGAAAATAATATATTAAACTATTACTGGCGGTAATAAGAACTTGATATTGATTTCAGCTGACGGATTCAACTGACTCTTGAGTTTTTGAGTCTTTTTGAAGGAAAAAAGATCCAAATAAAAAGTCAGTTGTTCATGAATTGATTCTGATCCATGACATGCATGCGCTAAAAAATTTGTTTGTGAACTGGGCTCAGGCATCATTGCATGCATCCTCAGTACTAAAGTATTTTCTTGCCGTTATTTCACAGTAAACTCTGGGCTTATTTTACGGTAAAATATGACTTATTTAAATAGTGATAGCCTTGTTAAGGTATAGACTTATTAAAAGTGATTAGGATATAAGTGATATACTTATAAAACAACAGCTAAAACCAGCTTAAGTTGGAAGTGGTTTTAGCTGGTCTCCTAGTCTGGCTAAGCTGGTGTTCAGTTGGTCTTAGCTGGTTGGTCAGCTGGTCTCCTGCCCTGAGCAGCTAAAGAAGTGGTCAAAACCCCTCTAAAACCAACCACAAACCAGCAATGACCAGGCTGGAAGACCAGCTAAAGCCAGCCAACCAGATTAGGCTGTTAAAGTTAACAAATTACTAGGTACTGTAGGCTTTATGAGCTAAAGCAATACATAGGCCTATATTAATTAATTTTAATTTAGTAGCAACATTCCCTGCTGTATCTGAATCCACTGCAGGGTCATTCTGTGTCAACTCAACCAGAGATCCCCGGCTCAAATTTTTTATTTTGCTAATATATTTTCTGAAGAAAGACAGACACGACTAGTGATGAAAGCCAAAATATTAAATGTCATGGATGAATATTTACTGAGTAATCCACTATTTTGTAGAGGGCGGTCAAAATGGCAATTTTCACCTGAGATTCAAAGCCAAATTACAGGGCGGTAAAAATTACTTCAGAAAGATGGCAGCATCATAATGTTATTTTTACACAGATATTGGTAGGTATGTTAGTAAAATCTGTTGACTTTAGCAATCTTTGTTGCATTATGTGCCAATGGTGACCATTCAGAAATGGGGAAACAGCACTTTTCATGTTTTTTTCTCCAAAGTTTGCATGCCTGTAACTCAAGAAGCATTAAAGATGTCTTAATGCCCTTTTAGATATTGGGTCTTAACAAACTTCCCTTTTGGCATTTTCATTTTTAAGGCCCTATATGGTTTGGTTCCAGAGATATTGGAATTTCAATATGGCTCCAGGAGTAAATTGTTCAAATGTACACATTTTCAGTGGTCAAAAACCAAATGTGGGTCAATTTGCAAAAATATGGTACTTCTTTTCTTTTAAAGAGGAATGTCTGAAAAACAAATAATGTTGAAACTAGAGATTTATCTCGTTTACTTCTGTCAAAATAACTGCATTGAACATATCTGTCTGAGTGTCATAAATGTTCTTTTTCCAAAGTTTGCATGCCTATAACTCAAGAAGTATTAAAGATATCGCAATATGATTTTAGATTCTAGTTCTTAATAAACTTTTCTTTTGGGATCTAAGATGCCAAAAGGGAAGTTTGTGAAGACCCAATATTTAAAAGGACATTAAGATATCTTTAGTAGGTCTTGAGTCACAGGCATGCAAACTTTGGAGAAAAAACTTGAAAAGTGTTGTTTCCCCATTTTTTAATGGCCACCATTGGCACATAATGCAACAAAGATTGCAATCTCTGTGTAAAAATAACATTATGATGTTGCCATCTTTCTGAAGTCATTTTTACCCCCACTGTAATTTGCCTCTGAATCTCAGATGAAAATTGCCATTTTGACCCCCTTCTGCAAAATAGTGGATTACTCAGTAAATATTTATCCATGACATTTAATATTTTGACTTTCATCACTATACATGTCTGTCTTTCTTCAGAAAAAATACTAGCAAAATCAAAAATATGAGCCGGGTAATTTTTTGAAATTTGGTTGATTTGACACAGAATGACCCTGCATGAATTTCTGAAGATTTGAAAATTATATTTGAATTTGAACTCCTGTTTAAATCTATCCAAACATAAGTTTTTCTTAAGTGTCATGTAGCAATGTTAGCTAAAGTAGGACTCTATACAGTTACATTTCTAAGGCTAAGTGAAGGGCCAGTTCCACTTAATTCTCAGAGAATGTCTGGCTGTATGTTCCTGTTTTATGACTCAGACAAACCTGTACTACTCCTGTACATAAGACTCTTAATGCTGCCTTCTTATTAGTGCACTTAAAAATCCAAATTTAACGGAATTCATTTTCATTCTGCTGAGCAGTAGGTGCGCTCTCACAAAACCAGGCTTTTAAATGTATGATAACCGCACATGCTGAGGTCTGCAATGCTCTTAAGGTGTTATTATTAGTTGTACAGTGAATGAAACCAATGGAAAAGTTTCTTAATGCGTCTTCTTAACAGTCTTATGGACATCTGATGTTTGGTTCTTTGCAATGATATTTGTAGGTTTGATAAACGTACAGTGGTTCATGGCCAGTGCTTGGTGTGGTGGTGAAGTCTCAAGGCTGGCAACGTAGAACGTGACTGACTGAAAGGGAACGTCTCGGTTACTTGTGCAACCCTCGTTCCCTGAAGGAGGGAACGGAGACGTTACGTCAGTCGTGACTGACGAATTGGGATCTCGCCCGAGAGCCCAATCACCTTCGAGTGTAAACTAAACAAGC
>NW_015505542.1:867839-868389 GCF_001515645.1 Sinocyclocheilus grahami
CCAGCCGGCAGCTCTGCAGATGTCTGCTATCGAGGCGCCCCGCGCAAATGCCCAAGAAGATGCCACTCCTCTCGTAGAGTGAGCTCTCACTCCGAGGGGGCACGGTAACCGTTGAGCCTGGTAAGCTAAGACTATAGCCTCCACTAACCAGTGTGCAAGTCTTTGTTTGGAGACAGCCTTTCCCTTCTGCTGTCCTCCGAAGCAGACAAAGAGCTGGTCTGAGGTCCTGAAGCTCCACGTACGGTCCACGTAAATGCGCAGAGCGCGAACGGGACAAAGCAGAGCGATGGCTGGGTCTGCCTCCTCCCGGGGGAGCGCTTGCAAGTTCACCACCCTGATCCCTAAAAGGCATGGTGGGAACTTTGGGCACATATCCAGGCCGGGGTCTCAGGACAACGTGAGAGTTACCTGTTCCAAATTCTAGGCACGAATCATCGACTGAAAATGCCTGCAGGTCCCCTACCATCTTGACCGAGGCCAATGCGGTGAGGAGCACTGTCTTCAACGACAGAAACTTAAGCTCTACCGACGGCAGAGGCTCGAAGGGGTC
>NW_015505542.1:868496-868856 GCF_001515645.1 Sinocyclocheilus grahami
CAAAGACTTACCGTCTACTGCCTCGTGATGCGCGGCAATGGCGGCAACATACACTTTAAGGGTGGAGGGAGACAGCCTTCGCTCCAACCCATCCTGCTGGAAAGAAAGCACGACTCCGATCGGGCATCTACGGGGGTCTTCCCGGCGGGAAGAGCACCAATCGACGAACAGATTCCACTTCAGCCTGTAAGCGTGTCTAGTAGATGGGGCCCTGGCTGAAGTGATGGTGTTTACTACTGCTGGAGGTAGCCCACCTAGAACCTCCGCGTCCCGTCCAGGGACCACAAGTGGAGATTCCACAAGTCTGGACGCGGGTGCCAGAGGGTTCCCCCTCTCTGAGAAAGGAGATCCCTCCTCAGA
>NW_015505542.1:874955-935372 GCF_001515645.1 Sinocyclocheilus grahami
TGAAGCGGTCTCATATGAAGCAACCCGAGCAGCGTGACAGCGGCTGCGTATGCCATATGCCCCAGGAGCCTCTGAAACAGGCAGTTCAGCATCGACTGTGCACACTCTACTGAGAGACGTGCTGAGAGGTTGACCGAGTCCAGCTCCATGCCTAGAAAAGAGATCCTCTGCACCAGGGAGAGTTTGAGCTTTTCCCAGTTGACCCGAAGCCCCAACCGGCTGAGGTGACTGAGCACCGTATCCCTGTGTTCGCACAACTGCGCTTGGGACTGGGCCAATATGAGCCAGTCGTCGAGGTAGTTGAGAATGCGAATGCCTGCTTCCCTCAATGGAACGAGGGCTGCCTCCACGACCTTGGTGAAGACACGAGGTGACAGGGATAGCCCGAAGGGGAGGACCTTGTACTGATACGCTCGCCCTTCGAACGCAAAGCGGAGAAACGGTCTGTGTCGAGGAAGAATTGAGACATGAAAGTACGCGTCCTTGAGGTTGATCGCTGCGAACCAATTGAAAGGACAGACGCATTGAAAGATGCGTTTCTGCGTCAACATCCTGAACGGGAGCTTGTGAAGGGCCCGGTTCAGTACGTGCAGGTCCAGGATTGGTCGTAACCCACCGCCTTTATTGGGTACGTTGAAGTATGGGCTGTAGAAACCTGACCTCATCTCGGCTGGAGGGACCGGCTGTATCGCGCCCTTCGCCAGCAGGACCGCGATCTCTGCACGTAAGACAGGAGCATCCCTGTCCAGCACAGAGGTGAACCGAATGCCCCTGAACTTGGGAGGACGCCAGGCGAATTGAATCTCATAGCCGAGTCTGATGGTTCTCATGAGCCAGCGGAATGGCCTGGGGAGCGCTAACCAGGCCCCCAGCGATCAAACAAGCAGGACCAGGGAAACCACCGACGTATCCGCAGTGGGGCAGCGAAGTGGAACACAGGGACCCAACCCGGGAGGCCGTGCGTCCCAGGGTGGGGTCTGAGTGCACGGCGCGCCACTTACCTGGCTCCACAGCTGGGCAGGGGGCTCGTGAGGAGGCATAGCGTCCCTGAACCGGACCCTGCTGCCCATAGGCGAAAGGAGAGGGGGACGGCCGTGTGGAGACTGGGTCTCGTGCAGCGCCATCCTCGCCCTATTGGGACCCGGAGGCCAAGGTAACTGCTCTTTTATTGAAGTTTTGGGTACCACCGGCTGGGTAGCCAGTGGCGGAACAGAAACAAATGGGAACAAAAGATTCTCCACCCGGCCCTCCTCCGGGGAAGGAGTAGTGCGGTCACCATCTCCTGAAGAGCAGGATCCAAGAGCTCCAAGTCGCCCGTCTCAGGGACGCCGCCTGCCCTGGCGCTTCACGGGCTTGGCAGGGGCAGAGGTGGGCTGCGCCGCATTCCTGCGGCCAACTCCACGCTGCGGCCGTTGTGAAGGCTGCTGTTGTGGCCGTGCCGGAAAAGCGCACATATCTGGTCCTTAGAGGGGAATGGCGCAGCAAGCTTGATCGACACCGAGCGGGTCCAGTGAGTACACGAGAGGACAAGGGCTCTACACGGAGATTATAGAATCTCGCAATCGTCTGACCCAGGGCCCACGCCGTGACATTCGTCGCCCTAAGCGCGAGGTCCGTCGCAGTGCGCAGTTCCTGCAGCACACCTGGGTCAGCACCACCCTCGTGCAACTGCTTCAACGCCTTGGCCTGGTGGACTTGCAGGAGGGCCATGGCGTGCAGGGCGGAAGCGGCCTGTCCAGCAGCACTGTAAGCCTTAGCCGTCAACGCGGACGAGAACTTACAGGCCCTGGACGGAAGGCGTGGACTACCTCTCCAGGCGGCGGCACTTTGCGGGCAGAGCTGCATAGCAATAGCGCGCTCGACTGGGGGGATGTCCACATACCCTTGGGCCGCCCCACCATTGAGGGTGGTGAGGACGGAGGAGGCACCAAGTCTGTTTCGGGCAGAAAAAGGTGCCTTCCAAGACTTAGTAACCTCCTCATGCACTTCCGGGAAGAATGGAACCGGAGGCGGCTGCTGACGCCCGGCCTGCGCACCCAGGAACCAATCATCCAGCCTCGAGCGTTTGGGAGAAGGAGGAGGCCTCCAGTGCAGCCTGACACCCGGGAACACCAGGTAGTGCGACATGCCAGAGGAATGAGAAGCCCGCGGAGACGTACTCGACGGGGAAGCTCTCATTGTGATCCTCAGGTCTCCCTGACCATGACCCGAAGTAGCCCTCCGAGAACCGGAGGAGCTAGAGCGGGGCATGGCAAGGGGGATACCCCCCTGTTTAATGAGGAGGTATCTAGACCGCAACGTCGCGATAGTCATGTTCTCGCACTGAGATCATGACTCATCCATGAGCGCTGCTTCAGCGTGCTGTAAGCCCAGGCACGAGACACAGCGATCATGACCATCAGATGAAGCCAGGAAGCGACCACATCCAGAAACGCACGAGCGGGAAGCCATCTTTAAAAAGACACCCGTCGCTCGTGAAATTGCTCTTTTTTTGAAAAGGAAAAACACTCTTTTAGAGAGAGCGCTGAAGTGCCCAGGAGAGGTTGCGGCGAGACCACAGAATGGCAGCTGCAGTTTGCCGAGGTTTCAGCAGCCTGGATGGTAACCCCCGCTGACACGCCGTAACACCAACGCCAGCTGTTTCCAAACACTCGCGGAGATTCGTCTTGTAGAAGGCTCAGCTCCGAAATGAAAAGCTGATGTGCGTTTGCACGCGCTCTCCTTTTACAACTGCGCTGCGGTGCGGGTGGCGAAACACACACACGCCAACTGTCATTGGCTTGTTTAGCTCTCGGGCGAGATCCCAATTCGTCAGTCACGACTGACGTAACGTAGAACGTGACTGACTGAAAGGGAACCAGATCATTGTTCTAAAGTTGAATAACATTAGCTCTCATTGAAATGTCTGCAAATGTTGCGGTTGAATTCAAATGAAGTAATATTCATGTGGATCTTTGTTCTGCTTTTTTTCTTTAGAGAAACTCTTGAATCTTAACATGCCATACTAATATAATTCACTGGCCCGTTTTATTTTCAAGAACATCCTTGACGTATCCAGCAGTATTTGATTTCTTATTGAAGTCTCACCAGTTGGCTCTATATTATACAGCAGAAAAGCTATATGATCTCTGTATTTTGTTAAGAGGCTGTCTCTATAAGCAAATTACATTATTGCTCCCAAGGACAAACATAGACAACAAAAAAGGTCAAAGATGTCAGTCTTTTCAACCAGAGCATTGTGAGTGACTCAGACGTCTGCGGATTGAGATGCCACTCAGGACTGTAAAACATGAAGGCTTAATGGATTTTATGATGCGATTTTATGGTTATTATAGTGAAAGAGTCAGGACAAGGGTAAAAATGAACAAAGCTAAATGTAGGCATTTCTTTTTTCTAGTTCGTACATGACAATGTAATGAGGAAGACCAAGCAAGGAAGCTTTGTGAACCAAGCAAAGGAAAGATAAGGAAGCATCGGAAATGAAATAGAGTTGCTCTGCTGTTCTATCTTTCTTAGTAACTGAGGCCAAGGTGTCAGAACAGGTGCAGAAACACTTAACGCTCTCTAATACGGGAGAAGCTATTTACACTGAGTGTAGTAGAGTAAATAGCTACGCCTCGAGCTACGTTTTACGTACATGTACGAAAATCGGTACACACGTGTAACACACCATTACCTACAAAAAAGTATCTTGGTACAAAATCCAAAACCCAACAGGAAGTACATTATTTTGAATTTCCTGTACATTTTTTGTGCAGTTTTTGCCATTTTCAGGCCTCGTACTTTGACAAACTCCTCCTTCAGTTTTAATCAGATCATCTTCAAATTTGGTGAGGGTTATCATTAAAATTTATATTTAACAAGTTTGATAAGGGTCCTGTCCCTACACATGCCCATATTCGGTTAGTCATAGCACCACCTGCTGGCAACAGGAAGTGACATGGTTAACACTGTAATGGACTCCTAGCAACATATTAAAAAGCATCAGCAAGTGTTACATAGGCTGGCAACATGCTAGAAACATGACAAAAAACATGCTAGCAACACTTAGCTAAGTGTTAAAGCATGCTATTAATGCAGTGAAACAGGAAGTTGATGTAGCTCAGGCATGCAGTGTCCAATCTGCCCGAAATGTAACATGTGATGATTGATGAGAGTCCTGGCCTGAACAAATCTAAAGGCCAATATTCAATTATAATTATAGCGCCACCTGCTGGCAGCAGGAAATGTCTTATTTCACACTAACTTAAACATGCAACGTCCAATCTGCCCCAAACTTCACGTTTGATAAGAGTCCTGGCCTGAACACATCTTAAGGCCAATATTCAGTTATAATCATAGTGCCACCTGCTGGCAACAGGAAATTTCTTGTTTTACACTAACTTTAAAGGCACAATATATGTAAGATTTTTTTATTAAAATATCCAAAAACCACTAGAACAGTTTTATATATTTTGCTGACTTGTGTACTTGCGTTATCCCAAATGTTTTGAAGAATGTTTAAATACAGAGAAATAAGCAATTTTAACTAGTGACACGGATGGTGTCCATAGTGTCATTGTGTCGCCCGCCAATGACGTCATACACCCTCGATTTCCGTTTTTTTTGTTGTAGAAAACATGGAAACACCAAAGACGCTTTAATATGCTATGCATTTTATTAGACAGGTGACGACCGCACAGAGTAGCATTATAACAGAACTTTCAAATGTATCTAGTATGATAAAACAGCGCTGCTTACTTCCGCTGCTTTCCGGAAGGAGCGGAAGCGGTCGACTGTGGTATAATAAAAGCTCCACTGCTTTCGAGCCATGTGTCACGCTCGTTCAGCGGCTTCGTTTCGCTTCGACGGCTTTCCGCCTCACTCTGCTTCATACTACGACGTTAATAAATCTTGAATACATTAGCTCATCCATGAACATGATTTCTGCCTGAGTCCCATCGGATTGCTTCGGCTGTGGGGATGAAGACGACAACTCCCATGATTCCACACTCAGTCACGGCGCCATCTAACTACGCCTTTGTTTCTTTGTTTGTTTTGAATACGCACCCTCTTGTGGCAAAAAATTACATATTGTGCCTTTAGCATGCACTGTCCAATCTGCCCTGAACTTTACATGTTTGGTAAGAGTCCTGGGCTGAAGACATCTACATGCCAATATTCAGTTATAATCATAGTGCCACCTGTTGGCAGCAGGAGATTTGACAGATATAAATTATTTTGACGACATTCCTCCTATATTTATCACTTTAAAAGAGTATTGCCCAATGTTTGCTGTTTTCCTATGGACACCGGGTGGCGGTGAGCCCGGATGCGAGGGCCCTTTCATCGCTGCTTGCAGCTTTAATATGAATATGTATTCTTTGAAACAACTTGGAGTACTGTGGTGTTTTTTTTAGTAAATCTAAAGGGTCCACAGAATAAGGATATTCTAATGATCATGTTATTTCAACATTTTTCTGTATGTTTTCAGATAAACAAGTTCACTTTGAAGTTCATTTGCTCATTTCTACTGAGCAGCTTAGTTTAGGTGTGAGTCAGACGTCATTCTAAAATATGTGAGTGTGTGAGGGGTTTGTAAAGCAGCTCTTATCAGTGAACAGACCAAGAGCATGAAGACTGAATTAAAGAGCAGCAACACATGCTCCAGGCTCAAGTACAGCACACACAGTGGCTGTTATGTCCTCAATGTTCTCTATTAATATTTCATTTAGAAAAAAAATCTAATTATTAATGCCATGCCCAAACAATTCATCTAGCCTCTCTCTTTGAATTTTTCAGTTTCTGTGTACAAGGGCACTGCCAGGGTCTGAAATTAACTTGGATAAAACAACTTTTTTATCAAATAAATATTTAATATTTTTGACACTCTCACAATTTCCCTTTTTTTAAATTAAGGATTATATTTACAGTATGTCCCTTTGACAAACTATTTGGCTTTTATTTTTTAATGGTTTTGACAATGCAATTTCTGGCAACACTCAAATATTAGAAATATGAGATAATCAGTCTCTGCCTCATAAAATGGCATCGGCACAAAAACATGAAGACATATTTAGATTTGTTAGAGGAATAAACATCTTGTTATAATATTTCCACTGTAGTAAAATTTCAGAAAATGTAACAACATTTTTTCATGTTACTATTTATATCTATGATTCAAATAATTTGTGTCTCTTACATAAGCGATGAATCGTGTTATTCCAATAATTTGATGTAAACCATGTATTGTTTCAGTCCCTGATAAAGTTATCAACCACTGCTGATACTTTTAACTTAGTTTTCGTACTTTCCAAACCAATACTGACTTACAGGTGTTAATTTTGTACCATGGGGCCTGGGAAATACATTTTTGTTTTTGTTCTGTAAAATTCTGAAAGGACAACCAGAAGCAACATACTGTTAAACAGCCCCCTAAAAATAAGATTAAAAAACATATCAAACAATATCACCATGGAAAGGATAGAAAGGTCAGATTCATTCACCATGACTGCAGGAGTGCAGCAGAGGAGATGAAATCTATTTGATATTAATTGACATTTGCAGGAAGATTCCAGGACACTTTAAATGGGAAATGGATTGGAGCGAGGGAGGAAGAGAGAGAGAGAAAGTAGAGACGTGAGCTAGGATAGAGAGAGACAACTGGACCTGCAGTATCTGATGAGTTGATCTGTCATGAAGATTTGGGCTTGTAGGATTTAATGCATGTGAAAGGTTCTGACGTCTTTCGTCTTGGATCCACATGAGGTAGAACAGACTTTTTCTTCTTCAGAAGATCTCATTGACAGGGCTGGAGAAGTGGAGTTTCGCTGGACCTCTGTGGCTCCATCTGCTGAAATATTCATCTTTAGTAGTAATTGAGAGGCAGAAAGGGAGAACAAAACAAGAGGAAGAAATCTGAAGCACTGAATCTTCTTGCAGCAATTCAGTTTCTCACAAGAACGCCACAGTATAGGACACGCATCATTAAACAACTGCCTGCTTGTGCCCTGTTCAAAATCCATCTTTTAATTTGTCACACACAGGCTATTTTAAAGGTTGATTGAACCATCTAATGTAGAAAAAGTTGAGATTTCAAAATGATTTATAATTTTACATAGCGACAATGTTGATGGTGAAGGTACAACTCGGTTTGCTCTCTGGTTGGCAGTTCTCCGAAACCATTTGAGATAGAACTATTCCATCTTGCTTATATGACAATCAAAGCAAGTCTTAATTTGATTTAAGGATTAAAAATATGAAATAGTTAATTAATAAAAATTGATAAAAAAAAATAATTATATACTGTATATATAAAAAACATCAATGCATCATTGGCATGCTTAATGTTCCTTTTACTTGAGTTTGTTCAGTAATTGGAATGTATTAAATTACTAATTGCTAAACAGTTTTGAATTGAGTTTTTCTTTGGCCATGCGGAATTTTGTCTTTCTTTTTTGAAATTCTGAGTTTATATCTCAATTGTGACTTTTTCTCAGAATTCTGAATTTATATCTTGCAGTTCTGACTTATTATTGTTATTATTATTTTTTTCAGAAGTCTTAGTTTACACCTCTGACTTTTCTTTGGCACATCTCACAGTTGTTGTTTTTTTTGTTTCTGCCATGGAATCTTCTGGAATTGATTTTTCATCTCAGAATTAGTCGTTTATATTGCAATCTTTACATTGAATTCTGAATTGTGAGATGAAGAATGTTGTGAAAACAGACTATGCAGCTTGTGTTTATGGTGTGCTAACTTGAAATATCTAGAAAAGTGTGTGTGCTACAAGGGTTATAGCTAATGAGACCTTCAGATGTGCAGTGACATTCAGGACACATCCGTGCACTCATGCTACCCACTTAACACACATGATGACCTTTTCTATAGGAGCCGGAGATTATTATCAGTCATTTTTATGTTTGTTTGTTTGGTTGTGTGTGCCAGTGACATGGTCTGGGTTTCAGAAAAATCAATAACCTAGATGTCACTGATGTGATATACACCAACAGTTTTCTGTTGATGAGTATTATAGAGAATTGAAGGCTATCTGTGTTTTGTTTGGCAAAGCATCAGCATTGTCCAGAAATATTATTATTTATTTTTTTTATCTTTTGTAATGATTTTTGTAATTGGATTAGAAGTTACATGATGGCTGGTAATGGAAGCTGATAATAGCTTATCATGGCTTATTTCTCCCTGTTCAAATGGTATGCTTGCACCATGTTACAAAATTAACTGGTATTTACTTCAGGAGATACACATCTATTTATTGTTTGTAAATCAGTAAAATGGCTGTTATGAAATTTTGTAGTCGTTAAATTGCTATTACGTTTTTAGGTAATTTTAGGTTTTTTGGTTCTGTATAAAGGAAATTCTGTTGTCATGACACTCAGTAAGTGTCTTGTTGTTATAAGAATCTATATGAATCATTTTCTGTGTAGTGTAAACATGGCTTTCAGTGGTCATATGCAACAAAGATGAGACCATTCACAATTTAGTATGCAAAAAGGTGTACATTTACCAATGATGGCATTACTGTTTAGAATATTTTTTTCTAAGCTTGAAGTTTACAAAAAATAAAATAGATTAGGTTGAATTAGTGTTTAAGTGGTTCAGGCTGTATTAATTGCAGAAGTTTAATTCTTGCAGCTGCAGGTTTAGATCAACTAACCAGAATGATTGAAAATATCAAAAACAATTCAAATGTAATTTTTTTTTATTTAACTTAATAAACCTTATTTCAATATATTCTAATATTTTGATAAATTATTTTACTTGAGGCATGTAAAATGAAAAAATAATTTGAGACTGTCTGTCATGGTGATTTTTATCTCAGATATAAGGAGTGTTCTTGACTTGAATTCAAATCACTTTAATGCTCAATAAATTATTACATTATATTTTTATAATCAAATGAAAAAAATCAATTTCATCCACCAATTATTGTAGCTCATTTTAAGCTTTTTACAGTTTACCAAGCAATGTAGCAGCTTTGTGCATTAATATAGAATTAAACTGATGCATGGTCACAGATGTATTTTTAAAAACATACCATCACATGAGAAACATTTTATTGGACTCCAGCTTTTAATGTACAGAGAAAAAAAATCGTTATTTAGTAAAATTTTGCCAAGGAGTTTTAGAATTTTTTATCACATGTTAATGTAAAAAAATCTTGTGTGATATAACTTGTTTGTTTGATTGCTGGTTTTTATTGTATTTGGGATACTTGTATTTTTTAAAATAGTTTTTGCCATGAAAATAGCCTTTGATGCTGACATGGCATTAAATAAATATATACTATACTATACCATCACATGAGTACTTGGCTATAAAAACAACAACAAAAAAAATGTTGTGTTAGATAAATTTCTCTCCACGTTTCTATAGCAGCAGGTCAGACTCAAGCAATAGCTCCTGTTTCAATTGCCCTTGGCTTTAAGTCCGTTCACGAGTGTATTTGTGGGTAAATTACAGTGTGAATTCAGCTGCTCTTGTGACTTTCCTCGCAGATCCATAATTCAAGGACTTAAGATTCTATTCAGGTGAGAGCGACAGTATGAATTGAAGCTGTTGAACATGCTCTAGAGATGCAATTTATGTCATGATGACCTATCCCACCGGAGGAGACCCATAACCCTTCCCTCTGATTGTGTCAGCACATGATGGGCTCACATATCGTAAGTGGCTCAGAATGCAGGTGTCATGATGGCACTGAAAGCAAACGAGGCTGTAAGGTACACAGACATTTACACGGACGCGACGGATCCTCCGCTAAAGATGACAAGGGCAGGAGGCTTTCACTTGTCTTTTACTGCAGCCAATAAACTTAAGCGTAAAATTGTCAGGCCTCAGGGTGTCATACTTAACAGAGAGTAACGTGAGAGCTGTTGGAACGAATAAAATCAGCTGAGGATTTTATGATACTTTTAAAGGCTGTTAAGAGATGCTGAAGGAAGCGTGTTCATTCGTTTGGTTTTGTAATATGTTGTTAGTTTGAGTATGAGGTAGAGGACATGCATTTTTATGCATTACTTTGTGAACTTTAAAAGTTAAATGTTTCTCCCCATGGAGAAAATCAAGTTTTTAATGTTATTTCCATGTGCAACTTCATCAGTCAACACACTTTATATCAACTGGTGTCATCTTCACTCTGGGACAGAGTATTGAAGTGTGTTCTCGCTTTTCGTTTCCTCATTACTTTTTTTTTCTCCTTGTTACTTCCCCTTCTGACCCCTAGATGCTTAGGGGAACGTAACAAGTGGGGGCTCGTCCGGGAATTGAACCCGGGACCTATCGCACACGAAGCGAGAACCATACCCCTTAGTTTGAGTATGAGGTAGAGGACATGCATTTTTATGCATTACTTTGTTGTGGACTTTAAAAGTTAAAGAGCCCCATGGAGAAAGTCACGTTTTTAATGCTATTTCCATGTGCAACTTCATCAGTCAACACACTTTAGTTTAGGGACCAATTCTCATTATTAACTAGTTGCCTATTAATAACATATTGACTGTTTATTAGTACTTATAAAGCACATATTCTGCACAACCATATTCTACATCCCTAATCCTACCCAATATCTAAACTTAACAACTCTTAATAAGCAGCAAATTAGGAGTTTGAGGTAAAAGTAGTTAATGGTTTGTTAATAGTGAGAATTGGACCTTAAAATAAAGTGTGACATTTGTTGATTTCTTGAACGCTGTGGCCAATCAGAGGCATTTAAGCTAGTCAGAATCCACTCACAGCTCAAAATGCTGGAGTTCCCTTTCAGTCGGTCACTCCCGACGTCACGTCGGATGACCAACGAAATTGGGATCTCGCTTAGAGGGACCAATCTACTTCGAGTGTAAACTAAACGAGCCTACAAATGGTTTGTTAATAGTGAGAACTGGACCTTAAAATAAAGTGTGACCAAGGTTTCTATTTACAATATGTATTTGCAGTGTAGAGCAATGCAGCCTATCACAGACACATTTGTTGATTTCTTGAACGCTGTGGCCAATCAGAGGCATTTAAGCTAGTCAGAATTGGTCACGATCGCTGCCTCTCGTGCCAGGGCATGATGCATACTGAGGTGGCTTTCGTGGATGGCTCATGCTCCCATTGCAAGGGGGCGGAGTGCCCGTGCCACTACCTAGATCTGGGGTTCCTTCTGGTACCATACGTAACCGAGACGTTTTTGTTACAGGGCTGACTCAGTTATGCAAGCTTGCGACTCATAAGTGTTGACACTTAAGAGTAAATAAGAGATTCATTAACGGAACTTATTATAAAGGAACTTTGTGATAACTTTCTGAAGATGAGTGACAGCTTTTTAGTGATTATAACTGAGTGAAAGAAGAGCGGGTCCGAGCTTCTGTGATTAGGTAGAGGCGTGGACTAATTAGCATATCTATGTATTCACGTATACTCAGTGAGGTAAGGGTGGAGAGTTTTGTTCAAGGCGTTGTAAGAAATTAAGAAATAACTTTCATGGGAAAAAAAGTTTAAATATATCATTTTGATTATCAAAGATGAGTTTTAAGGGATACATTTATTGACTGCAGGAGGACATTAAAGGGGTCATGAACTGCCTTTGTTTTTTTATTTTGTACTGTTCTCTGAGGTCCACTTATAATGTTATCAAGATTTTTACATCAAAAAACTATTTTCTGTCCCCTTTTCTTGACCCCCTCATCAGAATGCTCTGTTTGAATAGGTGTGGCAGATTGAAGACTCAGAAGTAAACGCCCATGGCTATCATTGGCTAATAGTTGTGTATGTTTGACAGCCTAAATCCTTCATCCTTCACAGATGTATGCTGATATTATTTAAGTTAAAAACACATAAATACTCAGTACATGTCTAACTATCTGTGATAAAAGACAAAGCAATAGTGACCACGTAATAAAAACAGTTACTCACACTTGTAATTAACCTTATTAGGAAGATCTTGCTCCATTTCTAAACATTGTAATATGAAGGTTATTTTTTACTGTTATAATTAATTTAGCATTTTTTTTCCACAGAAACATATTATATATTTTTATTACAGCAATAATTCTCTAGAGAAATTAGATTTTAAATGCCTTTTTCATCGACACTGTGGTGACTTCCTACCAGGAGTAACAAGCATCCATCTGGTTACTAGCTGTCAGCTTTAAGCTCAGTACATCGTCACCCCATGCTGTTCTTGAACGTATTTTAAAACATTTTTAGGACTCAGACCAGACTTTTCACAATCTGCAGTCTTTGAGTAAGACTCTAAACAGCAGGACCTCTGAGCGTACGTGACTCTGAGATTCTTTTAGTCCAGCTTTGGGGACATCTGTATGCTAGTGCCCTCATAAAAGATGACAAAATGAACTGAAATATAACATTTCAACATTGCAGTTGATCTCTTCTAAAACAGAACAAAAATATTGATAACTCATCTTAAACTCACTGCTGTATCCATGTTTTTGTATGAGGTAAAAGTCGTTAACAGATATATAGTCTTGACAGATGATTTGTTTAGTAGATGGTCTTTACAGTATTTTATTGATTTGCCAACATCAGAGAGGGTTTGACTATCGTTCGCACAGTTTGAGTCAAATTTTAATCACTGTAACCCCTAATAAAAAATGAATCGGGTACATTGATTTTTAACGTTTACTTAAATATTAAACAAGTGGAATTTTAAACTTTGTCTTTGTACTACACACAATTGTTAAATTGCAATTAAATTGCAATTTTTGCAAAGATAACAAAGATAACTCAATTTAATTGAATTTACATTTGCATGTGCTAATATATCTATAGCAAAGAGACTATAAAGATATATATCATATATCAGTGTTTCGTGATGCACAAATTATTATAATTAATTTGTTATTTTTTGTAAAAAATAAAGAATCCACAGAATTAGCTTAATTGGGTTATTCTAGTGTTTTTGTATTGAGAAATGTGCATAATAATAACAACAACAACAACAGTATATAACATAACTATTATTAAATACTAATATTTTTGTATTACATTTATTTATTCATGATTTGCAAAGTTTTGATAACCAATACCATTTATTTATCTATTTATTTATGAATGAAGTTGGCATATGTGCTTTTCTTAATGTATCTACAGGAATATTCCTATAGCTGTGATGTATGTGTGTCTCTTTCTCAGAATAAAGGAAAATTATGTGCTTGTAAACATGGTCAGTGATTACTGGCGTGATGAATATTCATTATTTACTCCGAACGTAATCATTAACACTGGGCTATTGTCTAAATCAGCATCAGTTTCATGCAGTTCGTAAAGAGCTGCATTTGTAAATATTCTGATTGTTAGAGCACTTTGAGAGGGTGGGACATTGAATTGGCTCTCAGTATGTGGTTACTGATGGGGGAGATGGTTTGATCATATATGAGGGTATCAAGTGCCTGGAAGGGTGTAATGAAGCAAAATGTATGGAATAAAACCAATAAAGCTATGTTTACACCATGCACCAGTTTCACTCTAAAACGGCCCTTAGTTGATGAGTCAGAGTCTCTCACTGATTTGACCTGCTGGGTTTAAGTGCTGACTTGCATGTGGGTGTTCAGTTCGCACTCCAGATTAAGTCAAACCGTGTTTGGTCAATAAACCTCAATTTACAATTCAATTCAGCTTATAGCACCAACATATATATTCAGATCATATCTGCAGGAGCGTTTTAGGATCGATTACATGCTGCGTGTCGATGTTTGCTCTGTTACTGTTTTATGGGTCGTTTATTTAATTTCTCCTTTATGTCTGATCCATAACTGAGCCTGTGGTGATCAATGGCTATTGACCTCTAATGCAATAACACAAAGGCAGAAACATTTGAGTTAAATGTATTAGTCACAAACATTGTTAAAACTGCACTAAGCAAGGACGTCTGTAATAGCTAGAGAGAGCTAACCATTAACATCTCCATTCATGTCAATGACAGTTCAAAGCAATTCCACTGAAAGAACTTGTTTTAGATATTCTCTGTCTGATGGATATCACCTACAATATTGTTTGCTTTATGTAATCTAAATCATGAAAATGGCAGTTCATGGTTTTCTTCAGATAGTGGTCTATTGCACAAATTAAAGCGTTTAGGAGAATGAGTAGTATTCAGTTGGTCATGTGATTCCCCCTTATGTAAAATAGCTTTCAATTGGCCAGCAATGTCATTTGAGTCTTAAAGGGTTCATATGATGTTGCTAAAAAGAACATTATTTTGTGTATTTGATGTAACGAAATGTGTTTATGCGGTTTAAGGTTCAAAAAACACATTATTTTCCACATACTGTACATTATTGTTTCTCCTCTATGCCCCGCCTTTCTGAAATGTGTCGATTTTTACAAAGCTCATCGGTCTGAAAAGCGAGGTGTGCTCTGATTGGCCAGCTATCCAGTGTGTTGTGATTGGCCGAATACCTCAAGCGTGTGACGGAAATGTTACGCCCCTTGCCATATTGTGATGCCGTGTCCTGGCCGGAGCGACGATACAAAAACATTAAAACCCATTATAAACGAAGTGAGCAGAGGTGGGTGGGCTTGTGACAACCACATGTGACGACCCTGGGGTGGACTCCGCTTCGTCCACGGTGAAAGCCGATCCGGCGATCCACAGCGCGAAGTTGATGTATTTCCTCAGCGACCAGCACGGATCAGATTTCATCCTCTTTTGGAAGACCAAACAAAGAAGTTTCGCTTTCACAACGAAACACACAGTGCCTTCACGACATGGCGGCGGCAACAACAATGCTACAGCGAGAATAAAAGTTACACCTTCTTTCTTTGCGTGAACATTTGGGTGGGGTTATGCAAATCTTTCCACATCGTGACGAAGACATGTGGGGGCGTGTTAGAACGAGGCGTTTTAGGTAGGCGTGGTTGACTCTTAACTTTTATAAAGAATATCTCTTTGGATTTGAGACTTTAGTGCAATTATTTGATCAGAAATACAGTAATATTGAGAAACATTACATGAGCTGTTTTCTATTTTAATAAATCCTAAAATGTAATTTATTCCTGTGACGCAGAGCTGAATTTTCAATGTTACATGATCCTTCAGAAATCATTCTAATAAGCTGATTCAATGCTCAATAATTTTTTTTTTATTGTTATCAATGTTGAAAACTATGGAACAAAAGTCAGAATAGTGTGGGTAAAAGTAGCAGTTATATTTTTTATTTCATGGCTCGCATTTCTGAAAAGAAAAGTGAGATATAAAATCGTGATTGTGAGGGGGAAAATTCAGAATTGTGAGAACAAAATTGCAATGACCTTTTTAAAAATATTTTATATTTATTTTTTTAAACAAAATTAACAGGACCACTAGGAAAAGGTCTTGAGACTTTTTAATCTCACAAACCACAATCTCAATCACTCAATTTTTTTAAATTCTGTGCTGGATTTTTTTTTTTGTTTAAATTATAAATGTTTTATTGTGATTTTTAAATAAACTGAATGAGCCCTTGCTAAATAAGTCCTAAATTTTTTTCAGAAAAAAAAGAACAGTATATTTTGAACAGTAACTAAGACGCTTAGTCCTAAAGGCAAATAATTTACTTCTCTGCTTGAAATCGTTCATTTGATCCTTGGAGGATCAGACGATATATCTATTGCTAGTGATGTGTGATCACTACAGCCCAGAGTGGGATGTCCTGCAGCTCATTTGGCCCTATATTTCATTATGTGTGAACACATAGTGAATGGGAAGTTAGTGTTACTATTTATATGAATTATATATGTTAGCCAATATCATTTTATATTTTTCCAGGCATGTTGGTGCGTCCTGAGAGTATGGATCTGTGCTATAGGTTAATTCATTCAGAGTGGGTGTGAAATCAATAAGAATGCATATTTCATGCATTGTTGTGTATCATGTTGGCAAAGATGGAGTGAGATAAAACTGCTCCCGCTCTCTGCTCTTAGTCTTTTTCCCCATAAACTGAATGTGGAGACTGAGATTCTATATGTGTGATCTGTATAAATCAGAAATGCATTTAAGTATCAATTATGAAAGCATAATCTTGATGGTAAATGATTTTTGAAAATGAAACACTTTTGACAGTTATATAGCCGTCTAAATAACATTTATTTTTTTCCCCCTCAAATGGAGAAAATTTGTTGTTGCAGGAATTAATTGAACTGCATTAACTGCAGGCTATTTAAAGGGATAGTTCACCCAAAAATGAAAATTTGATGTTTATCTGCTTACCCCCAGGGCATCGAAGATGTAGGTGGCTTTGTTTCTTCAGTAGAACACAAATGAAGATTTTTAACTCAAACCGTTGCAGTCTGTCAGTCATATAATGGCAGTCAATGGGCTCCACGGCTTTGAGAGTCAAAAAAACATACACATAAACATACACAGACAAAACCAAATTAAACCCTGTGGCTCGTGACGATACATTGAGGTCTTAAGACACGAAATTAAATAACTTTTCAAAGACAGAAGCTGCAAACTGCAAATGGACTCTGTCACCTTTCTGGTGTTTAAAGGAAGTCAGGCGTTTAGATATGCCAGCTGTATCTTGCAACTCATTAATTCCTAATACAATTTTTTTTAATGAATATTCATGAGAGACAGGTGGGAACTATTAGAACTAAAATTAAGTTGTCTTTCAGAATGTCAAGTACCTTTTATGTTTATAACCTAAAAAAGGGCAAAGTCACAAGGTGATAACATTAAATAAACAACATGTGTTGAACATTAGCTTTTCTCTTCTTGGTATAATTAACAGATATTGAGATAAATGGATGGAAATGAATGAATTGCTGTGTAATGACTGTAATGACACCATGACTGAAGCAAGATATCATCATTTTAGTGTGTAGCTATTGTTTGGTTTTAAAGTCCGTAACAAAACTGGAATTTGAGGGTAACCTCAAATACTCAAACTGAGGCCCGAAATCATGCTTTTCCTGCAGGTTTAGAGGTGATGTGGCCTTTGACTTTCTGCAGTTTCATACTGTGGACTGTACAAGGTATTCAGTGGTTTCAGAACACAATAGTTATTTTTAAATACGAGTGAGTTGCCTATAGGCATGACATGCACGCTTCTGTAAAGACTGTTTCTTGTAAGACACCTTCTGTAATAAGCCCCATTCTAAAGCAGCATTGCTTGTATCGTTCATAGAAAATGTTTTATAAACACCAGCATCTTTACTGTTTGATTCTGTGCTCTGTTAAATGATTGAAAATTGTTAATGTTTATCAATAATTTGTCACACTACAGAAGGAGACCACAACGGAGATTTACAGGTAAGCAGGGTTCTTTATTGAACGGAGGTGCTGAGGGAAGAGATGGACAGCAAACGGGTTAAAGGGAAACAGTTTTGGGAACAGCAGGGATCGGGCTCACGTGGTGAATGTCTCTTGGGTCTTTCCAGGATAGGAATGAAGATGACTTTCGACGGAGACAGGTGGGCACAGGTTGGAGTCTGGGTTCGTGAGACAGGTAAGGAGTAGCGTAGTGAACTCAAGGCCAGACAAAGTGCAACTGCAGTGACTGGGTATTTGAGCTAGGGTTGATGAGGTGGTGACAGGTGCGGCTGTTTAGTACTCCGGTGATTGGGAACGGGTGTGTGAGGTGATTGGGCCTGATGAAGCTGGATTATCCCTGACAGTACCCTCCTCCCCACGGGCGGCTCCTGATGCCCGCTGCCGACGTCGAGGATGGCCGCGGCCCCGGAGAGCCGGACGATCTGGGTGACGATCATGGAAGTCTCTGAGGAGAAAGGGATCTAACACATCGTCTCTACGTACCCATGATCTCTCCTCGGGGCCGAATCCCTCCCAGTCCACGAGATATTCCAGGCGGTCGCCTCGACGCCGGGAGTCCAGAAGAGAATTGACTCGGTAGATGGTTTCTTCTTCAACGATATCGGGAGGAGGAGGTACGTGGGATTCGTCAGACCCTGTGGGAGAAGCAGACAGAGGGTTAACACAGGGTTCGAGTAGGGAGACATGAAAGGTAGGTGCGATACAGTCGTGAGAAGGGAGTTCAAGCCTGTAGGTGACGTCGTTGATCTGCCTCCTGATGGTGAATGGTCCAATATAGCGGGGACTCAGCTTACGGCAAGGCAGTTGGAGACAAATGTCCCACGTCGATAACCACACCTTATCTCCAGGTTGGTATTGTGGAGTAGGTCGGCAGTGAATGTCTGCCTGGGCTTGGTGTCTCCGGACCGCCTGCTGGAGATGGACATGCGCTGAGTCCCAGACCCTCTCGCTCTCTCTGAACCAATGATCAACCGCTGGAACGTCAGATGGTTCTCCTCTCCAAGGAAACAGGGGAGGTTGATAGCAGAGTACGCACTGAAACGTGGTGAGGCCGGTGGTTTGCTGCCTGAGGGAGTTCTGTGCGTACTCGACCCAGGGAAGGTAAAGGCTCCAGCGGTTCTGGTTGTTGTGACAATAGCTGCGTAGATATCTCCCGATCTCTTGGATCTTTCGCTCTGTCTGGCCATTGGATTGTGGATGATATCCGGAGGTGAGGCTTACTGATACGCCGAGGAGTTGGAAGAAGGCCCGCCAGACCCGGTAGATGAATTAAGGCCCACGATCGGAGACGATATCCTCAGGGAGGCCGAAATTGCGAAAGACTTGATGGAATAACTGTGTTGCTGTTTCCATGGCCGTAGGTAGTTTTCTGAGGGGGAGAAGTTTACATCCCTTCGAGAATCGATCGACCACTACGAGGATGCATGTGTAAGATTCGGACTCAGGGAGATCTGTGACGAAGTCGACTCCGATGTGGGACCAGGGTCGGTGGGGTATGGGAAGTGGTACCAGTTTGCCTTGTGGCAGCTGACGGGGAGATTTGGTGATGGCACAGACTGAGCACCCCTGTACGAAGCGTTTGACTTCTCGAGCCATGGCAGGCCACCAGTAGCGGGTTTCAAGGAGCGAGAGGGTTTGCTGGCTGCCTGGATGTCCAGAGCCCAGAGAGGAGTGCAGCGAGTCTAGAAGGGTATTGCGGAGAGTGGATGGAACATAGACCTACCCTTCTGGACCTCCCGGCAGAGCAGGTTCTGATTGGGTGGCTCGATGGATCTCTCCGTCGAGCGTCCATTGGATGGGACCTAAAATGAGGGCTGGAGGGAGAATTGTCTCAGAGGGTAGTAATCGTTTTATATATAAAATCATTTTATATATAAAAAGTAAATTTATATAATTCTATCTTTGCATTAATTTATTTTATTCATTCATTTATTTAAAATATATAGAATTGTCAATTTTCAGGTTAGTCCACACAGTATATTGAGATTTTAATTATTCCTTCTAAATGCTTTTAATATGAATCCTAATAGGGTAAATATTGATTTTGTTCAACTTTAAAAATAAAAATAAAATAAATAAAATATGTACGTATGTACGTATAGTATGTGCATATCTCATTCTCCGTCTTCACTATAACATACATAAATGAAAAATACATTTGTTTTATTTAACTTTTTTTGAACATTTAAAAAATTAATGTTATTTATTCACTTGTTTATTTATTCAAAATTAAATTTTTAATGTCATCTCAGACTTTTAGACCCCATTGCATATTAAGATTTTAATTATTCTTTCTAATTAGAAGAGGTCATTTCAGATGGGGATTTATTCATTACATTGTGTTGGCTTGTGTGAGGAAGTTGCTGGTTTTTCTAATGTGAAATTCCCAGTGAGCTGGACTGAGCTGTGGGCAAATACTTGGGTCTGTTCTGTTCGGATGGTGCTGTTTATCATTCTCCTGCATAAACAACAGAGAGAGGAGAATGGGAGATGAGAAAGTTTGGGCCAGTCTTTGTACATCTCCTTGGCAAAGGAGCCTCTTCATTCATTACTTTCTTTATTGGGGAGGTTTTAGCATTGATGATTTTTATCCCCAGAGCCAGATGGTGCTATGAAGCATTGCTGTCACATCTCATCGAAAACTGTGAGAGGCAGACAGGACAATCTCATCAACCCCCACCATCACAAACACTCTTGCTGTTCATCTTCAGAGGTTTTTTTTGCATGCATTGAACAGAAATGTGTGCTTATAGCTATAGTCTATCAAGCATTATTTGACGAATAGTGATCAATGATTTACTAGATGAATGATCTAAGTAGAGGATTGTGAAACGTTTTAATATCAGAGAAGCTAATACCTCAAACATGGAATAAATGCCAGTATCCCGGCTGGAGAAATATAACTGTATTGACACACGGTGCGCTGGAATGCCACTTGTGTAATACAATAAGTTTTAGTGAGACCTTGAAAGGTCAATATCACGAACTTCTTCAAGGACTAGAGGAGCGTTGCTTTAATCATTAAACTAATTGGTTTGTCTCTCAGAGGACAAGCAGCTGTGATACTTGCATCTCCCTGTTATTGTTCATGTCTTGGAAACAATATACGCATTTGGTAATTATTTAAAGGAATAGGTCACCTAAAAATATACAATTCTGGAGAGTTTGAGAGAGAAGTAGCCACATCTGATTTGTGAGCGAGTCATTCTTTAGAGTCAGATCTTTTAGATGAATCACTTGATTTGGTTCATTCAATTGGTTCGAAAGCTTCTGATCAAGTTTAAATCACTTAGTGATTCGGTTGTGGTTCTTTACTTTGGACTGCTGTGTTAAATATGAAGACTATTTTGTTACTTTAATGGCATTTTGTGTCATTTAATTCTTCAAAAGTACTTGTTCATTGCAATTCAATGGAAATGTTTAACAAGTTTGTATTCTTTTGTATTCCAAAAATATCAAGAATTTTCAACCGTGTATGTTTATGAATTTTTAGGTCTTTGGAGAGAATTTGTGGTTTAAAATCAAGACTTTCAGCCTCTAAAGAGGCATTTTAACACATTTACATAATTGCTTGAATGATTCCGTCCATCTTTTTTAAACAATGCCACCCAGAGTTCAAATTCCTAGAGTAATGATTTTTATGCAAGCCATCACACAGCTTAATACAAACTGAGCTGTTTCTCATTGAAGTTAATATTGATTCAGGGCCAACTGGAAGGAAGTCTTTCAAGATTTTGTCTATATTTTGGTTGTTTGGATCGAGAAATTGTGCTTTGCCCTGTAATACAAAGACAATTAAACTGACTGCAATTTAAATTGGACAATTGATTTTGCCTTGCTTATTTATCTTTCAGTGTATGTCTAGCTGTCTATCGTGGAAAGACAGGTGTCAAAACTTAATGCATCAACTAAATACAGACATAAAATTTATCGGAAAACTCAAGTAAACAACTTTGAAAAAAGGACAAAGGACCTAACTCAGAGAGGCACAGGTAGGTTTTTTTTTTTTTGACATTTTTTGAAGTATAACTAACCAACCCTCAGTACCAGGACCTGTTGTTACCCAAGTTAAACATCTAAAATGTGTATTGCAGTTGCAGACACCTTTCTTTTTTCTTCTTCAGAGAACAATAGAGAACGGCCTTCTTCAGCCTTACATTTTCATATTTCTTTGTGACATGGTTTTTCAAATTTAAATGATTAGCTTTTTGTTGTTTAACTAAAGCCAAACCAAATTATCAAATATTATTTGTAAATTATTTTAAATATTGTTGTGGTGAATATTTATTGCGTTAATATATTTTTTAATCCAGGATTATAATACAAGAGATAAAATAATTATTGTTTATATTATGAAATATAATTTTCTGTGAAATATTTACAATATTTTCTGGTAAAAATTTAGTTTGAACTACCAACAAAATATTTTTTCTATCAAATAATGTAATAGAAAATATACTATAATTATCTCTTATTATGAAATATACTTATCTGGAAAATATTTAATATATTTACTTATTATATTATAATAGAGATAAAATAATAATCTCTATCGAGATAATGGACCTCCATTGCGCCTCCTTGCTTCCACCAGTTTGAAAACGCCTAATATAACATCCGTCAGTCTAATACATATGAGGTTGGTCATTGAGACAGCATTAGAGTTAACGTGGTCACTGAAATATGGGTAACGTTGCCATGAGCCTCCTCTGGGGGGCACTTTCTCTAGTTGTGAGCCAATCCGTGGTGGGTATGCTAATTAGCGTGCTCTGGGTGTTTGGGTAATTATGGCTTTGTTGGAGTTATTTGTCTCCTAGCTGGAAGAGAACGGCACATTACGCTAATCTCTCACCCCTCCTGTAGTGAGGTTAGGACATGATCCATGACGTCGGCCTGGGTCGTGCTATAGATGACACCATTAGGATCTGAAGTGTTCATTAATAACTTCTTAAAAATAACCATTTAAAACTATCCCAAAGAGCTGTTGGCAGAGTTTAACCATGCAAGTAGTTTGGAATATATTCTCTTGTGTTCAGTAGTCCTGTCAGAACAAATGGGTGCAATTCTGCAGTGCAATTAAGCAATTTCTACTAATTTCCCATGTTTGTACTTTGCAAATATTACGAGATTGTGGAGAGTGTATCGTTTCTTGTATCGTAAGTGTTACACATTCCTGGTTTGTGCACTCAAATTTTTTTTTTTCAAAAGAACGGCATTTATTTGAAATGGGAATCTTTTAACAATGTAAAAATAACTGTCTTTACTGTAACGTTTGAGTAGGAATAGTTGACCCCAAAATGAAAATTCACTGAAACTTTACTCAAATTTAGGCCATCAGATGTAGAGTTTGTTTCTTCATCAGAACAGATTTGGAGAAATGTAGCATTCCATCACTTGCTCATCAATGGATCCTCTGCAGTGAATGGGTGCCGTCAGAATGAGAGTCCAAACAATTGATAAAAACATCACAATAATCCACAAGTAATCCACACGAATCCAGTCCATCAATTAGCGTTCAACTTTAAACCGTTGCTTCTGGCCAAAATATGAGTCTGTAATCCATAACAACACTTTCTTCATTGCAAAAAGCCACCAAAATATTTGTTTAGAACTGTTTTGGACCGTTTTCTCTTGTAAACAGTGCTTGACCTTTGCATATTTCTCACCTGATTCAGACAAGATGACCTTTTCACTGGAGAAAGCAATGTTATGAGTAAAGGATATGAGTAAAGTTTTTTTTTGCAAACACACACTTTTTAATTTTATAAGACATTAACTGATGGACTAGAGTTGTGTGGATTACTTTTGGATTATTGTGATGTTTTTATCAGTTGTTTGGACTCTCATTCTGACGGCACCCATTCACTGCAGAATGATCCATTGGTGAGCAAGTGATGCAATGCTAAATTTCTCCAAATCTGCTCTGTTAAAGAAACAAACTCATTTACATATTAGATGGCCTGAGGATGAGTACATTTTCAGCAGATTTTCACGTTTGAAAACTGTTCTTTTAATTGGTCTTTCTTTGCTATATAAAATTAAATTTTCAAAGAAAAATAAAATCTTACTGACCTCAAAGAAATTACATGTTCATTTGCTTGTCATCCAAAAATCATTTAACTTGTGTTCAGTAGTCCCCTCAGAACAAACGGGTGCAATTCTGCAGTGCAATTAAGCAATTGGTGGTAATTTCCCATGCTTGTACCTATTTTGTGTATGTAATATTACGAGAATGTGGAGAGTGAAACGCTAGAGAGCGATTGCAGTAATTTATTTTATAATTTTATAATTTTCTGATTGGATGTTCTGGAATCACTGGTACATGTTCCTGGTTTGCACACACTCTCTCTTCCTGTGTCACACTCCATCGTTCTGTATCTTGTCGCCGTCTTTTCCTGTGTATTCATGAGATGATGGTGATTTTTCATGATCATTCGGACATTAAATCTTCGGCACCTCTGCTGAGGCAGTGCCGCTCCTTCTATTCCTCCTATTTTCTCTGGGGTAATTACTTTCTGTCACTCCGTCTCACCCTCCTCGTCTGCTCCCATTTCCGTTCTATCATTCCAATCAAATTCTTCTTTTTTCCGTCCCGCTATCAAGGAAGAGCAAGAATTGGCCACCTTCAAACACATATGAATGAATCTGGCCCTGCACATTTTTTTTGGCTGTTTACCAAAGCGTATTGGTTGTCAGTCTGAAGGAATGAGAGAAGAGAAAGATGAGAGATCCTTAGATGAGAGGGACGCACTCTAAACATCAGTCACTATTAGTTTGTCTCGCTCCGTCTGCTCTGAGCTTCAGTCTGGAGCTCAACATCAGGTCAAGATATGAGTCTGCTTATGCATATTCACCAAAATAATATGCATAAGCAGACTCATATTTCTTTCTGACAGACTGTGGAATACATTGGCAGTTATTGCCCTTACAGGTCATTTGGTAATTGAGGATCATTTTTGCTAATGTATTTCTTCATATTTAGTCGAAAACCAGTCATTAATGTCCTCATATGCACTCGTAAGCAAAAGCTTTTCACACAGTTGATTTTTAAGATACTGTACTGAACAGTTAATTCCCAAGATACCACAAACCTGAGACTGGATTCACAAATCATTTTTTAAGTGCTGCTTATACGATTAAATCACTCAGAGAAGAGTGAATGTACACCACAGACCCACATATAGATCGATTAGAAGATTAACCGTTTCACAACATACTATTCATGGAAACTACTGTTTCAATTTAAGGATTTATATTTTCTTTGGCATAGTTTCTTGATTTACCTGTATATATTGTTTGAATTGGCAACATTGAGCATTTTTTGCAACTCCATTTTATTAGCTTTTTTGCAAGATAAACATGACAAAAATGATATAAATATATATAAAAAAAAGTAAAGCTAGTTGAGATTGTTGTTATATTCTATATATGTTAACCATTTTTCCCAGTTTTTGAAAGCATTTTTCTCTCCTCAGAATATATGGTAACCTTTCCATTACAAAAAATTATTCCCAAAAAATTTATAAAAAATTGCTCTATATATACAGTATATATATATATTTTTTATTTTTATTTATTTATTTTTTTTAATGCCCACTTATTGCATTTGTGATACATTCCCATTCAAACATTTTTGAGTAGGACAGATATTTTTAAAATATTTTTGAAAGAAGATTCTTATGCTTGCCAAGGCTGCATTCAAAAATACATTAATATTGTGTAATATGATTACAGTTTAAAACAGCTTTTTTTCTATTTGAATATATTTTAGTTTCATTTATTTCTTCAGTGTCACGTGGTCCTTCAGAAATCATTCTAATATGTTGATTTGCTGCTGAAGAAACATTTCTTATTATTTTCAATGTTGAAAACAGTTGTGCTGCTTAATATTTTTTTTGTGGAAACCATGATGCATTTTTCATGGTTCTTTGGTTAATAGAAAGTTCAAAAGAACAGTATTTATTTTGAAATAGAAATGTTTGTAACAATAAAACGTCTCTAGGTTAAGTATGTAACCATGGTTCCCCGAGGGAACGAGACGCTGCGTCGAGTCGCTTTGACACTCATCACATGCACCTCCTCGGAGGAAGATAGATGAAGCGTCTGGCTCTTTCTCTCTCGCGGGGGGCGGGGGGCGCGAGAGAGAAAGCCGCGGATCTAGCGGGGGAGGACCGAGAAAAGGACGAGCCCGTCTCGGATCCCTCCGCTAAATCCACCCGCGATCCCCACGACAACAGTCTGCGCTGTGCCTCGGCAACAGCGGGACCGCTGCCAGCGGGATCGCGAGCCTGGCCGCTCTCATCAAACGCAGCCAGGCGAGAGCGGAGCGTGCGCAGCGAGAGCTCGCAGTGATGACAATCAGCTGCTCGAAAGCTGACCGCGCATGCTTTGCTCCTAAACAAACGACACACACATCGTGTGTATCCCCCGCCGCCAGATATCGTGGGCAGGGAGAAACACAGCGTTTGTAATGCCGTTCGCTCGCCATAGACTTTCTCATTGTTTTATATATATGAGTGCTTGTGCGGACAGACAACAGTAAATAGACAGACACATACACAGAGCGCTACTGAAGAGCAGAAGCTGGTTTGCGCCCGGCCGGATGTGCTTTTATGCTTTCTGGTGCTTACGTCACCCTGCTCGTGACGTCTCGCTGCTCCATTGGACGGATTTGACACGTGCTTCAGAACGCGGTCACGCAAGGGCGTTCCCAAAGCGACTCGACGCAGCTCGAGTTCCTGAAGGGGAAACACCTTTACGGTCACTTTTTATTGATTTAACGTATAATTGCTGAATAAAAGTAAAAATGTATTTTAAAGAAAAATAAACTGTTAATAATATATTATCAAAATTGTTGTTAGTATTGCTATTGCTTTATTTTATTTTATTTTATTTTTACCTGCCATTCAAAAACCATTTCACTCTCTTTTTGCGTCTATGTGTAAGCTTGGTGTATCATGTCCCTCGGAAACATTTTGTCAGTCACAGAGTGAGAGCTTTAATGAAAGAGAGATTGTTTCAAGGACAAATGCAGCTCAGTGTAGGTTATGTCTCTGCGGTGGTGTGAAGTGTTGGCTGGGGCAGCTCTGTGCAGACGGTGAGAGATGAGCAGGTATTCTGCTCAACGGCAAAGATCATTCCTCACAGCCAATTCTGCTATCTCCTGCACACAGGACCCACACAGCTGATTGTTTCCGTAGCTCAGCGGATAGCTGAGGGAAGATGCACACGCACTATACTCGCTTACACGTCTTTGTCAAGAAACATAAGTCCTAGAATAATAAGAATTATATAAAATTGAAGAATTGATGTTGCACTCATGTGTGAAAAATGCAAACCAATGACTGACCTTCAAATCAAAGCAAGGTTCTGTGAAAAACCAGCTTCTCTCCATGGGATGGCTTCAGCGGGCCGATCTCTCACGACGCCAGTGGCTGTGAAGGACAGTCATGATAGAGTTGTGATGAAACGTGGGTCTAGAGATCTAGAAGTGGTTCTCACTCGCTCTCAATAGAGTGAATGTGTTGGCCAGAACATTGGTAAATCTAAGAAGAGTATTTTGGATGTATGGAGGGAGGGGAAGTAACACTTTTGTTTAGGTTGTTACGTGATATGATAGTTAGTCTCAAGTTTTTTTTATTTTGTTTTGATGATAATTTTCATTATGGCGTGTAAGAGATGCAAAATAGTGTTTTGCATGCAGTTGTTGTCAATATTAGCCCTGCAAACTAATTAAAGAAATGGCTTACTCTTTAAAATAAATGGTACACAAAAAAACAGTAAACTGTAAAATTAGGGCACAATCCATTTACATTTACACAATATAATACATACAAACAAAACACTTTTACAGGTATTTTACCAGTATTTTGAATTGTGCACATAATTGCATTGTTTTAGAGTTAATGGAAATGTCCGTAAAATTAATGGATAATGTGCAATGAGCTGCCAGTACTTTTTCTGCTATTTTACGGATTTATTTTTTTCAGTGTGTAAAAAAAAAATTAATTCAGGAATTACTAATACATTTGACAATTAATTAGAAAGAAACGGCAAATAATGCATTGAATTTAACATGAAATTCTAAAGTGGAAAGACTTAATAGTATTGTTTACAATTGCAAAAAAAAGAAACAGAATATTAATCATAATTTAAAAAAAAGTTTGTAAAATTGTATGTAAATGGCCTAGACCTTTTAAAGACTATATGACTGGCAATGCATCAAATAATATACTGTCTTTGTATTTCAAAATGTTTTTTAATCCAGTATGTTTTTTGCTGTTTCTGTTTAATAAATAAAATAAAAATACAATTTATACACAATTTTTTTATTCACCCTAATATTAAGAAGCAAGTGTGAGAAACAAACTGAAGTTTTACTTAAAAGTCTTTGCTTCTGCCATTTTTACTTTAAAATGCAGATTTTGATTTATCATTGAATAGTAACTTAAATTTAAGTTTTTCACCTATTGCAGGAATGTTCCAGGTAATGCAAAAAAAAAAAAAAAAATGACATCAACACTTCCTCCCTTTATTACAAGTCTCCTTCTGCACAAATCTGTTCATTTAGATGGATACCTTTTGTCTTGTTGAATATTCTGTTCCACTCAGAAATCTGTTGTATTACAGCATTAAAATAGGTTGCTAATGCCATTTCGCATATAGATGTGGAATTGACAGAGCAGGTTGTTTAACCATGCATATTCTGTACACTTTTTCCTGGAATATAGGAGTTGATTTTTGTCCCTCATAGCAGTTTATTTATTTGCTATATTTAGTACAACTGTTCAGTCTCCAGTGATGTGCCATGTGTTGATTGATTTTCTGAAGTGCAATCATAAAGCATTTCTGCCTTCATTGTTAGTGGTTTTGGAAGGAGGAGATTGGAAATTGGAGAAGGGGAATTAGGTACCGCCAGCAAAACACAACACAGAATAAAAATCCAATCTTTTGATGGAGCAAATGAATAGTTTTGTTCTGAGGCTTTTGTCCTTGAGGAAAAATTATCATCTGTGCAGTCCAAAAGGAATTCATCATTGTATTCGCCGGATGTTTAGTCTCTCTCTCTCGTTTTGTAGCATTTGCAGGGAGTCTAAAGTTAAATACTGAAGAACTTCTTAAGTGCTTCTTAAATGCCTAATTAAAAGGAAGACAGCAAGTTTAAGTGGATAAATGTTTCTTTTTTTAAATGGCCACTCAGTGTAGAACTAGTGTTAGAATGTGACAAAAATCTCTTCAAATATTTAGATACATAAATATGCTTTATTCAGACCTATAAGTTTTCACCACATTGTAGAGGCATTTCACATCACTAAAACACTCCTGTTTAATGATATGAATTATCAGAAAACATCTTGTTTAGCATAAATATTGCAGTGACTTACTGATTCATCAAAATATGAAATATTTATGTTCCGTAAGTACTATTTTGAGAATTAAAATGCTGCTATTTTGACTAGGTCTCCCTCAAATTTCTCAGAAGACTAACCTGGTAAAATAAATCTTTGAAAATAAATCCAAATGTATTAAGCTTTAAAAGGCTGTACATTAGATTAGATTTCACTACAGATAAAAGGACCCCCTTTACTGTGATAAAATCATCACATTATGCCAAAGTCATGTTCACTAAATTATATTTAATAATATTCAAAATATATTATTCCACTAAGAGATTTGATTAATTTGCTTAACCATACATTGAATCAAAGTCATGCAGTGTGTATCAGTTATTTTACAGGTTCAAGTGCAATTAATTCAGTCCGAAATTAAAGTCCGAAATAGCCATTTTAAAAGTATAAACTGTCAAAATGAGTCAAAAATGTACTAAGTGTTAAGCATGGACTTAAGCTTGTTGCTAAAAATGAATTTAAGGCTCTTATTATGGATTGATTGTGGGGCTTTGGGTTGAATTTAAGAAACGTGACCTTGTTCAACAGATTAAAATAGATTTTGCTATTTAATTTTTCCTCCTCCTACATTTAAACATGAAACATCTATGGTAATTATTTTTGAATACAGTAATAGAAGGTTTGAGTAAACATCCTCGGGGAAACCTTGTACTCATGACAGTTGTGTTCACACACACATAGCAGAATACTTTTAAAACTGACAATATTGTGATCGACCCTCAAAACAAACAGTTGTAATGGCAGAAAATGATCCGGATGGTGTGTGTATTTTACCATGGGCAGTTTGCAACATGACGTTGTTTTTACATGAGGACTGCTGGATTTAATATAAAGTTTTATTGTGGTTATTGCAGATGAAATGATATGCAATTGCTCTCCAGAGTCGTCGCATCTGTCCAAGTGCTTTAAAATCTAGTTTACATGTAGCTGCACCAGTGGATGGTCTTGGGAAGGTAAACATAACATAAAATTCCCTGTCCGTCTCTTATTTCACGCCGGTTTTCTCCCAGTTGTCCTCATTTGTCATTTCACATGGTCTATTCTTATAGGTTCTCTGAGGCATTCCTCCAGCTATAACCAATTAACACAACTGCTGTTTAGTACAAACATTTGAATATGAAACAGACATACTAATGCATTTCTTTTAAACTCCACAGTGCATTAAACTGCACAACCCACCAAACATTTATCTGCATGGAAGTAAAGAGAGAAACAACTGTTTCGCCTCCAGCTCTGAATAAATGAATGTTAATAGTTTTGTGAAAGTGTTGAAAAGAGGAACTTTTAACCTCAGAAAGGTGTTTCTGACTATTTCAGTAAATTAAAAAAAGACTGCGACAGAATAATAATAAAGAAAATCTAAATATTTAAGAGAGCTCAACCCACAGGAAAGAAAAATCACACATGAGATCTTATAAATATCAAATATTGTTTTACAGTTTTTCCTTTTGAGGAAAAAACTCTCCCTGAGCTTAAGAAATGATCTCAGTATAGTGTCTAAAACTGCTCTCAGACTTACTGAGTTAACAAAAGTCTGCATTAAAGAGACCAAGATTTAAATATGAATTCAAAATGTTATCATCACATTTTTCTGAAACAAACATATCTGAATTTGGAATCTACCCTTAAAGGGGTCCTATTATGCTCTTTTACAAAGTCTTGATTTTGTTTTGGGGGTGTACTAGAACAGGCTCTCATACTAGGTTGTTCGAAAAACACATTATTTTTCACATATTTGACATTATTACAACACCTCTCTCCCCAGTCTGGCATAAACGGCTCGAATAGTTCCTGTATCAAATGAAAGCCCGCCTTCTGAAATACGAAATGTGCTGTGATTGGTTAGCTGGGCCAGTGTTTGCTGTGATTGGCAGCACTCGTCGCCTGGTCGGGAAATGTCACGCCCCTTACCATAGCTGCCTGCAAGCTTCAGTGTAAATATTGCATCAAAATCAAATCAATTTGAGCGTAATTTAAACCCGGATGATTGTAACCACTCTAAGTTCATCTGTCTTGGGAAAGCTAGCGTGTCTCCGACATAGTGATAACACTCGTTGCTTTCTCTAGTGCAGCTCAACCAGGTCTCGTCCCATTCGTCCATATTTGTGATGTCACAAATCCCGGAAAATATGCGTTGTAGTCCAAACGAGTCGTTCGTTGTAGTTTTTGAAAAGTGATTTCTGTTAAATAAAATATCTCCTTTTGAACTGGACTTTGAGCTTTGTAACTTCACAGATCTTTTTTATGCTCAAACAGCAACATTACAAAAAAGAAAAAGTGAAAACGCATAATAGGACCCCTTTAACTAAAGATTGATGGTTTTATGAAGCTTCTAAACTTAACATAGCTTTGGTTTGGTCGACTAATATCAATTTATATATATAAAAAAATGTGTAACAATTTAAATCTTTTTTTTGCATCTCGCAAGCTTGCAACTCACAATTCTGACTTTGTTTTTCTTGCAATTGTTACTTTTTTTCTTGCAATTTTGAGTTATTTTCTCACATTTGTGAAATATAGGCTAAACTTGCAATTGTGAGTCCAATTCTGAGAAAAAAAAACTTTCTTACAGTTGCAAGTTTATATCTCACAATTCGGACTTTATCACTTGGAATTGCAAGTTTATATCACACAATTCTGAGGAAAAAAAGTGAGAATTCAAAGTTCATCACAATTCTGAGAAAAAAGTAAGAATTGTGAGATAGTCATAGTTACCTTTTTAAATTTTTTATTCAGTAGCAGAAACAAGCGTCCATATCAGCCGATATACACTGAAAAAAAAATTGTGTAGGATTTACTTTAAAAATTCAGAAATTGCTAGTAAATTTCACAAATAATTACAAAGAAACAGCAGACACTTATTTCAGATAGTTTAGGTTTTGAAAACTGAACTCAAACCAGAATCTCTGCCTCTACAGATGAAAAGCAGCAAACAGAGATCTACTTCCTTTTCTTTCTTTCTTTCTTTCTTTCTTTATATTTATATTTATATTTATTTATATATATATATTTATTTATTTATTTTTATTTTATTTTATTTTATTTATTCATTTTTTATTTACATTTTTATTTATTTTTTAATTTTTGAATTTCTGCCTTTTTAAAATCGTGATTTGAAAAAATGTAAAATCAACTGGCTACAATCTAAAACAAAATATAATTTTAAAATGTATGTGTAAGTTTGCAATAATTATGCCCTCTGACAGCTAAATTGGTATATTCACTGCTTGTGGCGGCAAGCTTTCCAACACTGCTTGACTGTTAATTTTTAAGAGTACAAAATATCCCCTGAGTATTTCAGCACAGCGCAGGCTTGATTTAGCATGCTAATTAAGCGCTGATGAAATATTGCTCATACAACAGTGATTAGATGTACGCTCTGACCTGATGAGTCACTGCAGTGACAGTTTTTATGAACTAATAAATTCACCTGCTTATGACTTACTGTAGCATCACAAGACATACAGTATGTGATTATTTGACACATTTTTTTTGTAGAATTACAGAACACAAATATCCCTGACAATCCTCAGAAAGTGACTTTGTGTTAGTTAAGGATGTAGTCGTGCTAAAACAGGACTGATTTTTGCAACTCGTCAACTTTTTGCAACAAGCACAACATTTATCAAGAGCCTTAGACACTAAAAACGCCCGCATGTGACTTGTTCTCTAAAAAAAAGAATGAAACGCATCAAACAAACATGTTTGATTGAGAATATTGTCTTTTAGGAACCATTTTGGCTCACTCTGCAATGAAACCGAAGGTCCTTCTTTGATTTAGCTTTGGCGCAAAACCTGTTTTTGTTGTCATTTTCAGGAAAAGTTAGTTTATTCTCACCCCTCTAGACAGCGTCTGTACTCTCGCCTGCTCAACTTCAGATGCTCTTGACTCACTTCACCATGAAGGCCTGAGATTTATCACTGCTCGTAAACATCTTCACACACATTCATCACTGAATTCAATATTAGCAACCCCTACAAGAACATCTCCACCTGCACAACAAAAACACGGGTTCATTCATAAACTATGAGTCTTCTAACATTCATACAGTTTTTCTGTTGCAAACCTGCTAAAGCTGCATTAGTTTTTATTGAGTTCGATTATTTCTGATTTGTCTTTATGTTAGCAGGACATTCTTGAGTTTATAATAGAGAAACCTTCTTTGTATGTTGTTATGATTGATTGTCTGCTGTAGTGTTGGCAAAGTAATAAGTAAAAAGTGTTAGATTAGAAGTGTTCAAATAAAGTGACAAATTAAAGCAACTAATCAAGAATATATTCTGCGGTATAAATGTTTTTTAATCATGTTTTTGCAAATCTAAAGTCTGCATAGCTCCTGTCTGCCACAATAATGTCATAAAATTATCTATATTAAAGGTTTTTCTAAACAAATGTTGATATGTTAGTAATTAGGATTTAATCTGAATAATTAATACGCATATAATATAATTTCATTAACAGCCCTGGTGTGCACTGCATGTCTGGACTGCATCTTCTGAACGTTGATGCTTGTTTTTGCCGCAATATATGAGTACGTCTTTAATCTCGAATGGATACATTCAGTGAAAATAGTTTGTGTTGCTCAGTTTTGTAGGAAATCGTAAATATTGATTTATTTATTTACTATTTTATTTTATTTTTTATTAGATTTTTTATTTTATTACGTTAATGCTTGGTTTTGACACTATATGTCTTAAATATTGAAGGGATACATTTAGTGAGAATAGTTTATATGTGCATTTAAATAATAACATTAATTCTCAGTCTCAAGAACATGGGCCATTGATATCACATTGATATCAACAAAACAAAACAAAACAACAGCAACCCATAACATACATACGTCTTAAAGGGTCATGAAACCCCCCTGTTTCAGCACTGGTTAGTTTTCACCACAGTTTTAAAAAATGCAAAAAAAAAGTAGGCGTGGTGTGCAGCGGAGTGGAGGAGGGGGAAGAGGGGAGACAGACAAACAACACACACAGCTTCGCGTTCAGACAGTTTCATTTCGCTCCCATCGAGATAAAAACACAAATAAATGCACAGCCATTTGCACCCTGCATCGAAAACTTATGAACGCGCTGTTACATCTCTAAGAACTTCTAAGGCTTATTCTGTGGCGTTTATATAAGTCTTTTGACGGGTTGTGTCACAGAGCTGTAAAAACGGTTATGCTCACCAAGTGAATGAATCGTGTTTGTGCCGAGCACTTACTACAAAGCAAAAACAAACACTCTTCTTCGATCCATGAACGTTTCTCTCATTTTACATGCACGATGTCATCTCACAGTCTGAAACGTCTGTCATAGCAAATCAACACATGTTGTTGTGAATAATTAAGCGAAGCCTCTTCTCATAGGATAAGAACACACAGTCTCATGAATAATTTAATAGACACCAATGCGTCATCGATGTACTATTGTCCATTGCCACGTCACAAATTGTGACGTCAACACAATGTAGATTTTAAACCCAGAAGATGAAAATAGCGCAAAAAAGCTTAAAATTGACCAGTTTTCTCTAACAGTTAAAATGATAGAATGCTAACATTGTCTTCTATGATGTGCAACACAAACACCTCTGCTAAAATCTCAGAAAAAGTAGTCTGGGGTTTCATGACCCTTTAAATATCAAAGAGATAAATTCAGTGAGAATAGTTTATATGCGTTTGTTCAGTTTTGTGAGAAATAATGTAGAATTTTATATTTTATTTCATTTCAATTTATGACTTTTTTTGGCATGAGCACATCTTAAATATCAAGGGGAAAATGGAGTGAGAATAGTGTATATGTATTTGCTCAGTTTTGTAGGAAATAATGTGGCAGTTTATCTGAGTTTAACATGAATAAAGGTGCTGTCAGGAGTCTGTGGTTCACGCTGAGTTGAGTTCTGTACGGTCCGTTGTGAGGCCTTCAGACAGATCACACAGAAATCTCTCTCAGGTATCTCCATTACGCGCTCATGAGAGTGAGGTAACAATGATGAAATGCTCGTAACTTTCCTACTACGTTACCTTTCGCTCCGGATCTGATGGGAGAATGCCATCTGCTCTTTTATCCCATTTGCTGTCTAATCACTCTTGTCTGAAAAATAAAAAAAGGTCGGCTTCTGTTACAATTGAGATAAAAAATATGCAGCATTGATGGGATTTAAATGTGGAGGGTTGTGTAATGAACAGGGAAAAAGCGATCCCAGACCTTGTGTGCACATTCTCCTGCTGTCACAAGATGATGAGCATTTAAATTGAGAGCAGAGCCTCCCAGAATCCCCCAGTGTGGTATCATTTATTGATAAAACATGTCTATTCAGTGCACTTTCCCTGCTCCTCACTGCAGTTCTCTATGCCACATAGAGATTACGCAGCAGTTAATATTGCAAATGGAATGAATGGTGTCCGAAACCTGTGGGCTTTTGTTTTGCCTGACTGCTTTTTGCTCCTTGGCAGGGTTAATGATATATGGAGCCATTCCTCTCTATTCAAACTGGGCTGCATGCTTCGACGGACCCCTGTCTCTGCCTCAGTATGCTTAGAAGATATTCCTGTTCATTAGTGCTGTAGTCTCTGATTACTCTTGGCCTTTTGTCACCAGCTCTTTTCTTACTAATAATAAGCTACTATAAAAAGCTGAACAATTCAGATCGCATGCGTGTTTCTTGCTGTGTTCTGTGTGAGCTTCTCTGTAGAATGTTGATAGCTGTGACTGATGTTTTGACAGTGAGGAGTGCTTTTATTTATTTAGAACTGCTGCCTTTTTAATTCTTGATTTAAATGTGTCCTTAGATTTAATTTGAAAAAAATATTTTTGATTTCATTTTGAGATTTATTTTATTTTATTTTATTTTTCTTACTTGATTTTATTTTATGACATCAATGGTTCACATTTTTATGAATGAGAATTAATTTGATTTGTTTATGCATTTATTTATACGCTTATTTATACTTAATACCTTGAACTGTTAAAGGCTGCTGCCAATTTGATTTCATGAAACTTTTCTTATGATTATGATCATATTTAGAGCTTTCAGAAAATGTTAACATTTAACTTTTAATTTAATTTAATCTAATCAATGGCTCACATTTTTGTATTTTTTATTTTATTTATCTTGATATCATATAATTTTATTTATTTATTTAAATATGTTGTAAGCTTATTTTGATTGATTCATTAATTCTGTGATTTTATAGAAATCTATTTGGAGCTTCAGAAAATGTTAACATTTTCTATTCTATCCTGTTCTATTCTTGATATCAGTGGCCCAAGTTTTTGAGACTAAGAATTAATTTAATTTCATTTACTTTTTCACTCCATTGAAATTTTAAAGGCTGATGCCATTTTGATTCTTTATTTTGATTGATAATTTGATTGGGATTTCAAGGCAATCAATTTGGAGATTTAAGATGATTTCAACGTTTTCATTTTATTTTTAGGGTTATCGATTAAAAAAATGCAACTAATTATTTTCTGTGACTAATCACACATTAAAACTTAATCTTAAAATGTAAATATTAAACCCCCAAATGAATGTATATTTAAAAAAAAAAATTGTATTTCTTAAATAATATATAACAACATGTTTTTGCCAAGTACTGTCATAGTGGGTATTGTGATTCTACAGTGAGGCTTTTATAATTGTTATTACTGTTCTTATTCGTCTTTTTCACTCTTTCATGCTGTGTTTCCCTTCCAGCTATCTGGAGTTTCCTAGCGTCTTCATAAGAGTGTTGTTTTCTGCTACGGGCTTCATTAATAATTCTGTGTGGTAGAATCAGATCTCCAGAGACACAAAGTGGGCGCTGAGGGACTCTGAAACCCTTTTTGCTCATCATATTCGTCCGCACTGCTCTCTGGTGTCCTCTTTTTTCCCCTCCTCATCTGTTGTTATTTATCATGTGTGCCGCATGGTCCTTCTTCCCGTGCAGGACACCGCTGAACAGCTGATCTGCCGTTAGCTGCGTAAATTTCCCTCACGGTGAGCAGCTCCCAGAGCCCAGCTGAATTAATCACAGCCACACGGGCGCGCGGGGGGGCAGTCTGAGGATGAGGACGGAGAGAAGGGTAGAAGAAACCGTGCTGCGAGAAGAGGTCAGAGCTGGAACATCCATGGATTGGAAGGGTAAGAAAGTTCGCAGAGACACTGCTCACAGTCAGATCATCTGGGATGTGAGACTGATAGAGCTGGAAGAGGTTGGGTTTCAGGTCCATGTATCAATTCTGATTTCTTTACAATTCTATTAAGGCTTCTTTTGAGGAAACACCAGCTGGCAAATAAATTGCCCTAACTATAAACTAAACAAGAGCAATTTGGTAGCACTTCACAATAAGGTATTTATTTTATTTATTTATATATTTATTTGTTTGTTTATTACTCATTAGCATTAGTTAATGCAATGTAAATTTTTTCAGCATTTATTATTCATATGACATTAATTTCTTTGTATTCATTTGTATAATTTCAGGTTTTATAAACTTTAGTTATTTAATATTACCACCCATGCATAGACAATAGTATGTTTGTAAAAATGAAAAAGTTAAAAAAAATAATTGCACATGATGCCTTATTCATGAACTTGTGTTAAATTTACTGTAAAACTTTACTATTTTTGATACACAATTAACTTTTTAGTAAAAATGTTTAAAATGTAAAAAATTTGGGGCTTGTAAAATCTTTCATTTTTATTGATTTTTTTAAAAAGTTGTCTTACTCACCAAAGCTGCATTTGTTTGATCAAAGATGCAGTAAAAACAGTAATATTGTCAAATATTATTACAATAGTTGTTTTCTATTTGAATTGAAATACATTTTCAAATTAAATTTTAATTAATTTTATTATAAATTCATTCATTCCTGTGATTGCAAAACTGAATTTTCAGTAGTCATTACTCCAGTCTTCAGAAAAGCATTTATTTAAAATACAAATATTTTTTAACATTGTAAATGTGTTTACAGTGACTTTTCATCAATTTAATGCCTCCTATTGTAGAAGTATCATTATTATTATCATTATTTATTTATTTTTTATTATTACGGACCTCAAACTTTTAGAAGGTAGTGTACGATACAACACAAAAAATTAAGCAACTGCGATTTGACATGCGACTAATGTTTTGTTGGTCGCTTGGTTTCAATTTCTGTGTTATGTTGCTGAGTAGCCCCACCCAGAGAAACCTCATTGGTCCAAACATTTACATATCTTCTGATTGGCTGTTATTATGTAATGCTGTGCAGCATTTTTATGACTTTGCAGTTCTGTTCTGACAAATTCAATGTGACTCATCAATTAATGAGTTGTATTTATTTATTTATTTTAAATGATTCAGTAAAAATAACCTGCCCAGAAGACTTATCTGTTAAGAATGAAACTATATTGGTTGTAATGTTTATTTAAAGTGAGTATGGATGCATCAGAATGCATTAGTATTCATTAGAAAGGTGTGTTATCTATCTATTGTCTAGTATTGTCAGTTTGATTTGTTCCTGTAGCACCCAAAGTACTGCATGCTGCTAACCCAAGGTCATAGGTTTGATTCCCAAGGAATGCATGCACTGATACAAATGTCTATATTGAATGCAGTGCAAGTCACTTTGAATAAAAGCATCTGTCAAATTCAGACTGCAAACTCACAACTCAGATGAAACATACTGATTAATGCTGGACACTGGTAGTGAGGAAAACAAACAGAGATTTGGACTCTGGGAAAGGGAAATTTGTTGGAGGGTGTCTCCTGTGCTTAATATGCTTATAGAGTTCACAAACAGTCTCATATTTAGAGATATGAGACACCCTCCCTTCAGAAAATATGTATCACAGGTTCACAAGTTCATAATCCTAGAGAATGACAGAGGTAAGCAGATTTGGGTTGCTTTCAGCAATGGAAAGGCTTTACCGTGAGATTGACTTGACATTGTAAATTCCTCTCTGGTCTACTTTAAATTAACTTAATTAGTAGAAATTTAGGTGAAATTAAGGTGGTAGTGGATTGTATGAATTATTACAGGAGCGAGGTAAGATATACTACTCTTAAAAAATAATTTTATTCTCAATAGAGGTTACGTTTATTTGATAAAAAAAATACAGTAATACTGTAATATTGTGACATATTATTGTAACTTGAAATAGCTGTTTTCTATTTAAATATATTTTAAAATGTAATTTATTCCTGTGATGCAAAGCTGAATTGTCAGCATCATTACTCCATCAGAAATCATTGTAATACTGATTTGATGAATATTAATATCAATGTAGAAAACGGTTGTGCTGCCTGATATTTTTATGGAAATCATGACAATTTTTTATTTCAGGATTCTGGCATTTTCCCCACCACATTCAAACCAACCCGCCCAACCAGCTCTACAGTAGTAGAAACTTCAGACCTGTCTCTCCTCTCCGGTTCTTTGTAAAAACACTTGAGGGAGTGGTTTTCAATCATGTGACTTTTTCCCTTTCGCAGAAGTACCTGCTAGATAGCAATCAGTCAAGCTTCAGAAGTGGACATTTAACGGAGGTCGCCTCGCTATTCGTCAACGAGGCCTCGCGGCTGGCCAGATCTGCTCCGGATCATCCGTCCTCATTCCGCTAGACATGTCTGCAGCCCGAGACATTATAAATCACCAGATCTTCTTGTCGACCCTCTTGTCACTATAATTGCAATCCGATGCTTTGGGTCCCATGTCACAGGTACATCTTTCAGGGTATTTTGGTGAGAAAGTCTAAGCATCAGCATTCAGTGATCGGCTCCCTCCTGCTTTAAAATCCTTCAAAAATCAGGATAAGTGATGTATGAGACAATGAGTGATGAATCAAATTTATTATTTTATTGATCAACATTATGCCACAAATGATGTTCATTCAGCCTGGTCTATTTATTTATTTGTTTCTTTTTCTAATACATAGATATTCATATGTGTGTAATATTTACAGGTACAAATGTATTTGTATTTAGGTAGATGCTAAAATGTATAATAATATGCATACTGCCAGGGTCTAAAATATAAGAAGTATTACAAATTTACAGATATAGAAATGTTAAATATTTACAAACCATTTGCATAATAAATGTGCTTATGTAGTTCAATTTTTACAATTTTGTGTATATTTTAGATATTTTAACCCTGTTCCTGAAATACAAAAATAACCACTTTTCAACAATATAAAAGCTAAAATAATACTGTATTTATTTGCAATCTATCATTATAAAGATATTTATGAGTCTGTGGTCCCTCTCTAAAATAAAATAAAATAAAATAGAGTAAAACAGAATAAAAGAAAAGAAAAGAAAATAGAATAAAAGAAAATAAAAATAGAATAAAATAATTGTAATTTATTCAAAAAATGACAAAAACATTAATTTCAGAATTAAATTTTATTTTAAATTAAGTGAATAAGCCAGCGGCATTCAATAAATCCTTGATCATAAGGATATACCATATAATCAACAAATGAATACCAAGAGTTATGTATTCGTAGATTAAATAAGGTCTCGTAAACATTTGTATGTCTAAAGTTGTTCATACTGTACATAAATTATTCTGTCAATACGTTAGTATTGTACATTTTAGTGTCTATGCAAATTAAGTGACCACGCTTTATGTAAAATACTTATGAATAGTCATGAGATTACATTGATTTGAGCTTAACTTGAATCATATTGAACCACAATGTTAAAGCATTCATGCATATACACTCCATATGCATACTAACTCTTTGTGTTGTACTTTTCTGAGCAATTTGGCAACTTTCTATTGCACCACTTGTCTCATGTCATTGTCTGCTAACGATGAATCATTTTCCTTGAAGTGTTTCCTCATTTGTAATTTTCTGCTAAATGAACAAATGTACTGAAGTCTCCTTAGGATGAATCACTTTTCTTGTAACATTTTTCATTTTTAAGTAGCTTTGCATAAAAGCATGTGCTAAATGAATAAATGCAAGTGTATTGCTCATCTAATTATGAGTAATTAGACTTAGTCATTTTTTTTAAGAATGAGCAGAACTTTGCAGAGGATAAGAAATATGAAATAATTCTCATAATCGAATTGCTGTTATATTATGCACGGAGACGTGTCAATACATATACAGATTCACTCTACAGACACTTAATTCCTCTTCATTTAATATTCACAGAGTCAAATACAAACCACAAGAGTGTGGTGCTTTCCTCTGGCCTCCGTGAATGAGAGATCACACTGTGATTTGTGAATGCTGGCGCTCTTTAGTGCTCAGCGGGGCGCTGAATGCGTTTCTTCCTCTGGGCTCAGATCTCATCCGGCTCTGTGCTGTTAATCTGTAACTGGCAAACTCAGATCTGAGGATGTCTGCTGGATCTGAGGTCTCTGCAGGCAGTCAGGGCCAGTTCACTTCAGGATTAGTGCTCTCATGAACCCCCACAGCTCAGTCGCACTACAGCCTGCCGTCCACAGAGGTGCGTCGCTCCTGAAGCCATGCTCATATGCTCAGGAGTACATTTTAGTCTGCAAACTGCATTGGTGACTGTTTCTTTTCCTGTTCAGTGTATATAAACACATTGAACGGTGCTGTAAGTGACCTTTTAGCCACCGTTAAAGTTTGTCAGAATGTGCTAAATAGATGATCACAAGCAGAAGTGCCATTCAGCTGAGGATGTGACTATAGCAACACTGCTTAAGCTCTTTCTGCATGATTTATATAGTACAGTAAATCGATATACATAAGTGTCATTTAATTTCATTTTAGTTTTACACATGTATCACAAGTGTGCTATAGTATGATAATATTATGATAAAAAAATTAAAAAAATTATGCTTATTGCCCAGCAAGGATGCATTAAATTGATTAAAAGTGACATTTGTAATGTTACAAAAAATTATATTTTAAATAAATGCTGTTCTTTCTGACTTTCTATTCATGAAATAATCCTGTAAAATAAAATATATGTTAATGTGTTAATATGATAATAAATATGTTTTCAAAATGTATAATAATAAGAAATGTTTTTTGAGCTGCAAATCAGCATATTATAATGATTTCTGAAGGATTGTGTGATGCTGAAAATTTAACTTTTTCATCACAGGAATAAATTACATTTTAAAATATATTCAAATTGAAAACAGTTGTAATTATAATAATATTTCACACTATTGCTGTATTTTTGATCAAATAAATGCAGCCTTGCATGGTGAGCATAAGAGACTGTTCAAAACATTTTAAAAGTCTTAATAACCTTACATTTTGAACAGTAGTGTATAATCACAAAATGTGTCTTTTTACTTCTTGATAGTTAGCTGATTATTTTAGGGCTATCAAAAGATGATTCTGTTTGCATGAGAGGAATGACGACAGGTTTCTTATTTAACAGTATACCTTTTGTCAGTTGTAATGTGATTAGTTAAGCTTATCGGCTGTTGATGAATTAATTTATCCTCAGATGTGGTCAATCAAATTGGTCATGTTAAATTATATGTTAAATTGATGCAAACATAAATGCATTAAAATGCAGTGAACAGTTTGCAACCCATTTTACTTGCATAATGTGGATATTCAATAAAAAAAAACATGATGGGCAGGATATTTTGTGAATTGACTGCATTTTATGACAGTTGGATGTTAAGTCATTTCAAAGGCTAATTTGATTAAAGAATATTGAATCAAACATGTTTTCTTTTGGAAAACTTTAAATACATTTGATTAAATTGTAGCTCATGCATTGGAGTGCAACCCACATTTTGCTTTATTATTTAAATTGACGATCGACTAATTGTTAATATCAATGTGGTCAATCAAATTGGTCATGTTAAATTATATGTTAAATTGATGCAAACATAAATGCATTAAAATGCAGTGAACAGTTTGCAACCCATTTTACTTGCATAATGTGGATATTCAATAAAAAAAACATGATGGGCAGGATATTTTGTGAATTGACTGCATTTTATGACAGTTGGATGTTAAGTCATTTCAAAGGCTAATTTGATTAAAGAATATTGAATCAAACATGTTTTCTTTTGGAAAACTTTAAATACATTTGATTAAATTGTAGCTCATGCATTGGAGTGCAACCCACATTTTGCTTTATTATTTAAATTGACGATCGACTAATTGTTAATATCAATATATCAATTCAATAATATAAAACTTCCAGGTATACTGAAAACAATATGAGTGCAATTCATTTTCTTTCAGACATTGCAAGTCAATTTAACAAATAATTACATGGAAATGGCAAGTAACACATTGAATTAAACACAACATTTTAAAGTAGACAAACTGAAATAGTATTTTCTTATAAAATATACTCCAGTAATCTTTATTTACAATCTTGAGAAATCATTTTCTACAGTATAATTGACTTCTGGGCTCTAGACAAGCTCAATACATTTTCTGTTCCAGCTGAACCTCCAAATAGCAACTCATTATAAAGGCTGTGAAAATGAACTGAACAGAAGCAACAGTGAAGGGAAATTCACAGTATAAGTCTCCGGTGTCCTTCATATGTCTCCGTCCAACTCTCTCTGTTAAGTCTCTCTCTCTCTCTGATCATGTCTTCTTAGCTTCAGGCCATTGAAGAGGCGGGTTCTTCTAATGTGTTTGTTTTCTTACAGGAATAAGCCGTTAGCCCAATCTGCTTGCTCATTACACGGCTGGAGTGTTTAGTTGTGTGTTTTTTTTTATTTCAGACTGCAGGCTGTTACACACTGTTGACATCAGACTGCATTCTGAAATCAGGAAGTGATTTCCTGTCTTTCTTGTGGAATACAGACGCTTTATGCTCGGGGGAAAAAATGGCAGGAAAAATATAATTATGCCATTTGTGACACAGAACAACAATTTTGCTTTTGACAGCAATTTAAAGACATTGAAAATGTTAGCTGGACATTTACAGGAAATTCTGACTTTACTCACTTAATATTCACAGCTGTAATGGCCATATTTGTCAAACATTTCAACATCTGCCATTTTAGTCTGACAGTAAGAGCAATGAAGGTGAAGTTCCCTGAAGTGGCTGCAGAAGTCACCAAACTCAATTAAGGTGCTGTGACCTCACTTCATCTACAACTTATTGTCATTAACATCTGAATCATGTTCTGGAGGAAAGATCATTAATAAGAAATTAAAGGACTATTCAATTCATTTCTCTCTAACAGAGATATAGCATTGTTTGGTGAATAAAGTTCTCAGGAAATTATAGCAACTCATTCAAGGTTTGTCCTTCTACTGTTTGGATGTTTTTGCTAATATTTAGGTTTGAATGATGATAAAGACCAAGTTTACACAAAGTCAATCTTTAGTCATTTAAGAAAACAATTAATTGTGTTTTATTATATTTTAGACTATGGATTATATAGTAACTTTACTATAAGTTGTCATTTGTTAACTTTAGTTCATGTATTAACTAACATGGTCAAACAATGAACAAAACATTTATTACACACTCTAAAAAATGCTGGGTTAAATACAACCCAGTGCTGGGTAAAATGGGGACAGCATTTGTTTTGGCCCAGCATTTTTTAGAGTGCACTATTTATTAATCTGTTAGTTAATAAAAATACAGTTGTTCATTGTTCATGTTATTTTAATAATGCATTAGTAAATGCTGAAATTAACATTAACTAAGATTAAAAAATGCTGTAGTTAACTAATGAACCTTATTGTAAAGTGTTACCTATCATATCATATATCATATCATATCATATCATATCATAGAATAATTTATTCAGTGCCAAGTGATAGTTTTAGTAATTTCTGGCTGAAAAACTTAAAACTTGCCTTGGTGTCTTGCACCTAAAATTGAAGCTGAAAAATTCCTAAAACTAAAATAAAAGAAATTAAAGAAATATTAACATATTAAAATATAAATATTTGTAGATATTTTTAAATAAACTAATAGAGATGATAAAAGCAGATAACTAAATTACTATAACTTAAATTAGAAATTAACTACAATTAAGAACATACTTGTTTTCGACATGGGTTAAAAAAATGTAACAGAAATAAGGTAATTGTGACAATTGATCTCACAAATTGGATTCATTTCGGTAACACAAATTTGGTAACACTTTCTATGAAGCCCGTATTTATAATACATTATAAGGGTATTCTTAAGGCATTATAATGAATACATAATGCATTATAAAAAAACTTATGTTATATCGACTCATGAATAATCATAACAACAGTTATAATACATCATAATACTTACGTATTTGTGGTTATAAGTTTAAGAGTATGATTATTTATAACACACAATGAACACTTCATTTACAGAATAATGGACTGTATCATATCTTGACATTGTTTATTTAAGATCTGCACAGTATCTTACTACAGCTGGTTAGATGTTGAGTGTTTCCTGTGGAGCTAATGTTAATTAATTGATGTGAGCTTTATACTCCAACTGAAAAAATGCAATGTTTTATATGGTTACATTTTATTTTGATGGTCCCCTTAATCAATCGACAATAAGCAACTTTGCAACTACATGCCAACTAACTCTCATTAGAGTATTAGTATGCTCAAGAATGGTAGAATCTAGTATGGTAGAATAAGTTGACGTACTTGCAAAGACACTTATAGTCAGTTTATCTGTTGGTTGACCATCAAAATAAAGTGTTAGCAAATATTTACAGTAGCAGACAGAGATATAGCATTGTTTGGTGAATAAAGTTCTCAGGAAATTATAGCAACTCATTCAAGGTTTGTCCTTCTACTGTTTGGATGTTTTTGCTAATATTTAGGTTTGAATGATGATAAAGACCAAGTTTACACAAAGTCAATCTTTAGTCATTTAAGAAAACAATTAATTGTGTTTTATTATATTTTAGACTATGGATTATATAGTAACTTTACTATAAGTTGTCATTTGTTAACTTTAGTTCATGTATTAACTAACATGGTCAAACAATGAACAAAACATTTATTACACACTCTAAAAAATGCTGGGTTAAATACAACCCAGTGCTGGGTAAAATGGGGACAAACCCAGCAATTGGGTTGTTTTGGCCCAGCATTTTTTAGAGTGCACTATTTATTAATCTGTTAGTTAATAAAAATACAGTTGTTCATTGTTCATGTTATTTTAATAATGCATTAGTAAATGCTGAAATTAACATTAACTAAGATTAAAAAATGCTGTAGTTAACTAATGAACCTTATTGTAAAGTGTTACCTATCATATCATATATCATATCATATCATATCATATCATAGAATAATTTATTCAGTGCCAAGTGATAGTTTTAGTAATTTCTGGCTGAAAAACTTAAAACTTGCCTTGGTGTCTTGCACCTAAAATTGAAGCTGAAAAATTCCTAAAACTAAAATAAAAGAAATTAAAGAAATATTAACATATTAAAATATAAATATTTGTAGATATTTTTAAATAAACTAATAGAGATGATAAAAGCAGATAACTAAATTACTAAAACTTAAATTAGAAATTAACTACAATTAAGAACATTTACAAAAAAAAAAAAAAACTAAAATAAAATGAATTAAAGCTAAACAGAAAAAAACTAATAAAATTGACAAAAGCATACAACAAAAATGATTAGAACTAGAATGAAAATATAAAATAAAGGCTAATCCAAAATATTAATAAACACTATAATAGTATACTCCATAATTAATACTACAACAACACTGTTTCTGACTTTGTATTTAGGTGTTTTAAAATTATTTTAAAATTTACATTATATGTATTGGTTAGCAAACATGCTTGTGTTACATTGAGATATGCTGCGCTTGGATCGAGTTTGACCTGTATCCTGTTTCAACAGGAAATATATCGACATGAGGCAGAAAACTGCTCTTATCAAGCAATTTCACGGCAACTTTGTGGTTGGATCCGGATATGTTTTCAGTCATATTTTTTAAATGCAGTCCAGGCAAAGCTTTCACCTGCTGTGCACTTCACTCTGCTGAAGCCCGACTCATTTTCTTCCCACCTCACATAGACACATGATGAAGTCCAGCAGAAACAACAAGACTGAGGATCAGTGGAAGTCATGTCTCCTCTCTGCGGCCTTGTATTTACCGCTCTGACGACTTTTCTATTTAACGTTTTTTTTCTCTCTACATATTCACTCTTATTTTCAAGGATTCTCCAATGTGAGGGTCGCTGCGGCAGCTGCTGGCGCGTGTTTGTATGTTTAGTGACCGGTTGTGTGATTTCAGCTGGAATAAACTCTGTCTGACACCGCGGTCGGTCCTGGTTCAAAGGCTTGAGGAAGCATGTGTGTGTATGTGGATCCAGAGGGATGTGCTAAAGCACTGATTAGTCTCTTGTGCCCGTGCTGTTGTCTTTACCTGCTGGCATCTGCCAAGTCCATTCACCCACACGCTTGTTCATTGACCTTAATAAGTCAAGCACACACTCAATTGTCCGTTTCTTCTGCCAGGCTGGAGATAATGAAGGTGCCCTCGCCTGGACCTAATATACTGCTTGTTTTAGTGGAACTTAAGGATGATGTGATGAGTAATTATCTTGATGTTAAAAATCTTTCTCTAACCTATTTTTAATGTGCAAAGAGTGTAAGCAGTAAGTAAGCCATTGTAGGCTTAGCATTGTTGTTCAGTTGTGCTTTTAATAAGCTCGCTCTTTTACTTTGACCTTTGATCTGCTGTGTCAGTTTCTGGCTTAGCCAATGGTGTGATTAAAAAAAATAATAATTTTATGGAAACTTGTTTTCGACATGGGTTAAAAAAATTTAACAGAAATAAGGTAATTGTGACAATTGATCTCACAAATTGGATTCATTTCGGTAACACAAATTTGGTAACAATTTCTATGAAGCCCGTATTTATAATACATTATAAGGGTATTCTTAAGGCATTATAATGAATACATAATGCATTATAAAAAAACTTATGTTATATCGACTCATGAATAATCATAACAACAGTTATAATACATCATAATACTTACGTATTTGTGGTTATAAGTTTAAGAGTATGATTATTTATAACACACAATGAACACTTCATTTACAGAATAATGGACTGTATCATATCTTGACATTGTTTATTTAAGATCTGCACAGTATCTTACTACAGCTGGTTAGATGTTGAGTGTTTCCTGTGGAGCTAATGTTAATTAATTGATGTGAGCTTTATACTCCAACTGAAAAAATGCAATGTTTTATATGGTTAAATTCTATTTTGATGGTCCTCTTAATCAATCGACTATAAGCAACTTTGCAACTACATGCCAACTAACTCTCATTAGAGTATTAGTATGCTCAAGAATGGTAGAATCTAGTATGGTAGAATAAGTTGACGTACTTGCAAAGACACTTACTGAGTATGTGATAAAACTGTTCAGACTTTTAGATTTCCTGGATAGTCTGCCATTTTCTGTAACCTTCAAATGTTTTTCAAAGCTTTTTTTTTAAACTTTCGGACAAGGTTTTATTTAGTCGACATTCAGAATATGTTTATTTTTGCTTTATGTTTCTCTTTATTGTTGCGGTTTTGTTTAGTAGAGCTGGTGCACTTTACAAGGCCTCTTGCTGTTCTCAATGCTTTTACAATAATGAGTTAGAACCTGAAGGTAACTTGATTTTGTAACATATACTGCAGACATTTTTGACTTGCACTTGTCAGTATGTGTGATGCAGGTTGGGTCTGCTGCATATGGATATCCAGAACTCTTCTGCTGGCTATCTCATGCATGTCTTTTCTCATAAGCTTTGATTCACGTTGACTTCAGGTGAGCAGCATGTGTCTGTTCACATCATTAGACCTTCAGTTATAAATCACAGTGTGAATATGATGATATCCTCAACATGAGACAGTGCGCTTCACATCTCTGATCTGGATCTGTCTGGATCGGTCCACTAAATCAATATCTCTTTATGTATTCTTGTCTTTATTTATTTATTTATTGAAATGCAATAAGATAATGGAATTGAACACACTTTTTACAGTATGTTTTTGTCAGCTTTGATGCAGCAATTTATTACTTAAAATTCAAATCAATTAATGCAAACTCTTCTGATTATTACCACTGAGTTTTCTCATTTTTTTCTAATTAATATTTGGACTGCTTTACATGTAAAGATCATATTTACATAGAAGTCTTTTAAAGGTTCAGTAGCAGTTTAATCCATAGAAAGAAATGGCTCAAAATTGTCTAAAATGGCCATGTACAACAAATTACAACAGTAAAGTACAAGTCAGGCATGATTAATATAGCTTTCTAAATGATTTTTGAGTTACAGCAAATATATAAACTATATTAGAAAAATGTTTATTTATTTAATACAATTCTATTTATTTATTTACTTGCTTATTTCAGTTTAAAAACATTAAATTATGTATATTTTCCCACATATTCAGCACAGACAGTGCCGATATGTCAGATTATCTGCAGAACCACCTATTTAGACATGAAGAGACAGTCTGACTGACTGTAATTTGTAAAAAAAAAAAAAAATAATTTAGGAGTTAGTAAGCCTAAGTCAAAAGGAACACATAGGAATCTGGATGGGAGGCACTGCATTAAGTAACCATAGTTTATCGCTTTAAATGAGTAGTCCTCAAAAAAAAATCTGTATTATTTACTTAGCCTCATGCCATGTTAAACCCATATGCTGGGTTTTTTTTTTTTCAGGAAGAATTGTTACGCAGCTCTTACCAGTTGAAAGTGCAGGGACCGTCATGCTTCAGAAAGGATGAGATGCGTCAAACCATGTGACTGTACTGTAAGAGCTCTGGATATATGAAACAAGCCTGACAGGATGAGAGCTGTAATTTAATCACGGGATAAAATCTCCAGGTTGAAGCACCTGGGGAAATTCAGGCACCATAAATGGCGAGTACTAAAAGACAGCAATTGATTGAATCAGATCCCATGGGGAATTTCAGTAATTTGCTTTGTAATAATCAGTCGTGGTTAGGGATGTTTCTCTCCTAAATATTCATTAGGTGGTGCATGAAGGCTTCATAAAATCATTAATTTTGATGATTTACTCTTTGTTCAGTATATGACTCCATTACCTGTGTAAAGTATCAGTGTTTTGTTCTTTATTGCACAGGCATTTATACAAGAGGAGAAAACGAGTTTAGTATGGGTTTGAACATCTCAGTTATATCTCATCCTAAATTCTAAAGAAAAACAGAAACTTTTTTCAAAATATCATCTTTTGTGTTCCACAGAAATAAACTCAGTGAGTCATACAGGTTAGAACGACATGAGGGTTGAACAGTCATGACAGAATTGACACTTTTATAATTTAAAATCACAATGAAACGGAAGTAGCAACATATCTTTTCTTTTGTATTGAGACGTACATCAGAGTGCAACAGACTGTTGAACAAAAAAAAAAAACAGGGCAGGGACTTGATTCTATGTATTGAGTGTTGCTTGGTTTTTGAGATGTGGGCGTGGTACTTAAAAGTTGAGGATGCAATCAGGATGCAATAAAATGTATCAAAGTGACATTTGTTACAAAAGAATGATGAAAAAATTCTCTGTCTTATTAAAGTAGAATACTTTTTCCAGTAAATGCTCTGACATATTGAGATTGACGGCAGGCTTCACTGTAGGGGCCGCATCATAACAAACAGCCATGTCAGTCATCAAAGAAAGACACTAGAAATATTAAGCGAGTAGTTACGGAAAATTATTCCCAGGGTACTTTAATGGAAAACTCATTTTCTTAGCTGCTCACTAAAAGCTTTGACTAAATGAATGTCAAATGTAAATGATTGAAGAATACGGATGATGTAGATACACCTTTAATTGTGCACTAAATGTTAAGAGAAGAATTAATGTTAATTTTAGCATTGCAACAGGTCATTACCCTCTGTGTCAAAATGCATATTGCTACCTTAAGAGAAATAGAAAATTAATTTCTTTAATTCAAATTTCACAGGACAATGGTAGATAATTCTACTTGAAGAAAAACAGCAGTGTTGCAGGCGTCACATTATGGAGTCAGTTTGGTGAGTTTGCCTCTAGGTCAAGTTATAACCTTTTAGTCAATTATTTCCTTGCATTTCCATTGCATCACAATCAATGGACTCCTTTTAGCTCTTTCTTTGTTCGTAATCACTAGGTTTCTTTTGAAAACAAGATTTTTTTTCCTTTGAAATCTTCAGAGCTACCTATGGCTCTCTTACTGCTTGTAAAGGAAGCCGCGGCTCTATAGATTGTTATTTGAGTGACTGAACCCAAAGCATTACGCTGCTGATGTCAGGGTGCGATTCAGCAGTGGCTGACAGTATTGAAAACATGCCAAATGCCGTGTAGGATTATACCAGGTAATCATCTTATTAGTCATTATGATTGATTAAACGCCTCCAGTGGCTTTGATGTGGGAGTATTTGCATACATGCCACACTGCGTAGCACTTGTTTTGACCTCTTTGACCTTTACTTGTTTTGCCTTCAGGCCATCCAAGATGTAAATTAGTTTTTTTTCTTCATCTGAACAGATTGAGGAAAAAGAGGGGGAAAAAATAGCGTTAACATCACTTGCTCACCAATGGATCCACTGCAGTGAATGGGTGCCGTCAGAATGAGAGAGACAGTCTGAATCAGGATAGATATATGCCCAATTTAAGCACAGTTTACAAGTGAAAACAGTCCAAAATAGTTCTAAACAAATGTATTTTGATGTGAAAAGACAACAGAGGATGGACTTTTTCAGTTTACAAAGTACAAAGAGTAGCGGTTTAAAGTTAAAATGCCTTAATGCCTTAATGATGGATTTGTTTCTTGGAAACACGTAGCTTTTCATTTCACAAGACGTCAACTGATGGACTGGAGTTGTGTGAATTACTTGTGAATTATTGTGATGCTCTCATTCTGACGGCACCCATTCACTGCAGAGGATCCATTGGTGAGTAAGTGATATAATGCTACATTTCTCCAAATCTGTTTACATGAAGAAACAAACTCATCTACATCTTGGATGGCCTGATTGTGAGTACAATTTCAGCAAAGTTTTGTTTTTGAGTGAACTATTCCTTTAAGGTAGAATTTGAGGACAAAGAGAGAAATCTTATAGAATCAACATTTTATTTAGAGCTCTGGCCCAAAACAGCACAAAGTAGTAGTATTTCTGTTGTACTTCTTAATTTACAAACATCCAATCCTGAATGTGAAGCTGATAATTCACCCCAAAAAATGGGGACAGACTGACACTTGTTAGTGGTACATTTATATATTCTGACGGAAAGAAAAACAAGATTTTGCTTGCTGCCTGAAAACTCATTAATCCATAAAAATGTTTGAATGAAACCCACAGCTACAGTTAACTCATGAAAAGCAAGGTCGTATTTAAAAATGCAAAAGGCCATGATGAAAGAAAAAATGTACAGTATGGCAAATTATTGCTTGAAGGGAAGATGTCAAGACTGCAAAACACTGATGTGTGTTTTCAGTTGCACATTTTTATCTATTTTAATGGCTGAGATTGTCTCCAGGCCAGTATGCATAGTAAATAAAAGAAAGGTATTTGTGCTTTTGTTCTCAGTGCATTACAATGAGACAGTCTTCACTAATGTCTTTTTTCAGTGTTTTATAATTAGTCATCTATAGGGGTGACTGGGACTTGATGTGTTTTTTATTACAGGGAATATTCCTAAAAGTTATAACCTTGAAGTCTATTTAAAAATGTCCAATGTTATTGCCAATTGTATTGTTATTTTTGCAATGAGGCTTTTTAAAAAAGTTAAAACAACGCCATTTTTCACAACAAATCTGCTTTTAAAATCTAACATGCAATTATGCAATACTATTTAATTGCTTTTCATCACAATTTGAGCAGCAAAAAATAATTTAAAAATGCATTCATGACCCCTTTAAAATCACAATCTGCTTCTCTCTAGAATTTATTTTTCTAGCTAACTATACCTTCAAGCTGTGGCCATTGAATACTTTTCCTGATGTAATTAATATTAGGTGACAAGTTGTTTACATCTTTGATGTCTTCCTGCTACTGAAACACTGATTACATGAGAGATGATGCATTTGATATTTATTTTTCTTGCTGTAACTTGTAGTGAAGCGGCAGGCTGATGGGGAGAGAGTGTTATACAGTCTGAATCGACTAGGCAGCTACAGCGATTTGTCACACCACATTAAAGAGCATCAAAACAACATTTATTGTTTGATTTTCCTTTGACCTTAATAGTTTGTGTGCCCCATTCCAGCATGGATTGTTTTATGAACCTGTCACAATCTAATCAAGCTTTCCAAAGAGGCTGTTACTGAAAGAAGGCGCAGCACAAACTATACTGGAAGTGTGAACAACCCCACAACCTGTGAGTAAATGCCGTTTTATGTGAAGATGATGTTTACATAGAAGTTGAGTTCATAGAAAGTGTAGAAAATGGCTATCTATCTATCTATCTATCTATCTATCTATCTATCTATCTATCTATCTATCTATCTATCTATCTATCTCTTTAAAGGTAAAAGTGGGGCTCAGTTGTTTTAGTGCATTCAACTAACAGCATACTAAACAACAGGGTTTATGTAAATAAATCATCTACAACCTGCAAACTTCTCTGAACAAACGCCTGTCACAGTCTGACACTTCTTTATTCCTCTAAACGATTGATGTGTCAGGAAAGTTTTATTTGAGAAGCAATATGACTATGAGGCAAAAAGTCAAGTGATCTTGACATGCGAAGCTGCTGCTGCCGTGTGCCGCTGCGAACATGAACGCGTGATCTTTGTTCACCTGCATTGCTCTTCCATTCCAGCAGCCTGTCAGCAGTGATGGGTGACAACAGGCTTCAAGTCCTCAAACATATTGATGATGCCAGATATTTCGATTTTGACTTTTCTGATATCTAAAGCTGTTTGGGTTCATGACTTTATAGACTTTGAAGTAAAAAAAGAAGAAGTAGATTTGCATTTCCAAATAGAAATACCAGTGCTTTCAAAGCAATAAAAGAATGTTAGTTTACATTAATTTTATTTTAATTTTTATTTATTTTTTTGTAATTTGACTGCACAGCTGCAGCATTATTTCTCATAATTGTGACTTGATTTCACAAGATTTTTAGTGTTTTTGAAAGAAATCTCTAATGCTCAAGAATGCATTTATTTGATAAAAAATACAGTAAAGACAGTAATATTTGTAATATTTCTTTACAATTCAAAATACCTGTTTTCTATTTGAATTAAGTTAAAATGCAATTATTTATTATTGTCATTTATTGTTATTTACCATAGTTTTTGTCATAGTAAAGTTGATTTCATCATCATCATTACTTCAGTCTTCAGTGTCACATGATCCATCAGAATGGATCAAATTTCTTATCAATGTTTAGTTTAACAGTTTTAGTTTGCTTAGTATATTTATGGAGGCCATGATACATTTTTTCAGGATTATTTTACGAATAGAAAGTTCAGATGTTTATATGAAATAGATTATATATTTAGGGTAAAAATTATATATTACAAATCTTATTATATATTAGAAATAGTAATGTTTGTATGATTATACATTTTTGTATAATTATAAAATCTTTACTGTGACTTTTGATAATTGTAATTTGTGAAGTCCATGATATTCAGGATTATTTTACGAATAGAAAGTTCAGATGTTTATACTAAATAGATCATATATTTAGTAAAAAAAAAATATATATATATATTACAAATGTTATTACATATTAGAAATAGAAATATTTATATGATTACAAATTCTTGTAAAATTATAAAGTCTTTACTGTCAATGTGTTTTTGCTGAATAAAAGTATTAATTTCTTTAATTTTCTTTTTTTAATTAATGACCCTAAACTTGCAAACAGTAGTATACATCACAATGACTTAAAATCTCACAGTATGACATTTCTATTTCAAACTTATAAAAAAAAAACTATTACCTGTTTTTTTGTATTTATATATATTTTTAAAGGGGTCATAGGATGCGATTTAAATTTTTCCTTTCTCTTTGAAGTGTTACAAGCTCTTGGTGCATAAAGAAGATCTGTAAAGTTGCAAAGACTAAAGTCTCAAATCCAAAGAGATATTCTTTATAAAAGTTAAGAGTCAACCACGCCTACCTAAAACGGCTCGTTCTAACATGCCCCCACATATCTACGTCACGATGTGGGAAGATTTGCATAACGCCGCCCAAGTGTTCACGGAAGGAAAGAAGGCGTAACTTTGATTCTCGCTGTAGTATTGTTGCTGCCGCCGCCATGTCGTGAAGGCGCTGTGTGTTTCGTTCTGAAAGCGAAACTACTTTGTTTGGCCTTCCAAAAGAGGACGATATCCACTTTGTCATGCCTGGAGCTGATCTATGCTGGTCACTGAGGAAATACATCAACTTCGAGCTGTCGATCGCCAGATCGGCTTTCACCGTGGATTTACAACACTGTTCCAGAACAGTTCAACCCAAATATTCAGATGTGTGCAGCGCATTTATGGAGGACTGTTTCCTGGTAGATTAGACTACAATGCCGGCTGTTCTGACTCACAGACTGTAAGTACGTTATCCATATTTAAATGCCTTGTTTATAATGGGTTTTCATGTTTTCTTCTCGTCGCTCCGGCCGGGACACGGCATCACAATATGGTAGGGGCGTAACATTTCCATCACACGCTTGAGGTATTCGGCCAATCACAACGCACTGGATAGCTGGCCAATCACAGCACACCTCGCTTTTCAGACCGATGAGCTTTGTAAAAATCAACGCGTTTCAGAAAGGCAGGGCATAGAGGAGAAACAATAATGTACAGTATGTGGAAAATAATGTGTTTTTTTAACCTTAAACCACATAAACACATTTCATTACACCAAATACACAAAATAATGTTCTTTTTAGCAACATCATATGAACCCTTTAAATCAGTACATTCCTGCCTTAGCACTGTAATAAAAAGAAGAGAAAAAAACATTGGTTGACGTGCTCAATACTGGGAACATCATCTCTCCATTGTTGAATAGTGTGGTTATTAGCATGATGAATTTGTTTTGTGCTGTCATCAAGTAGCAGTGCATACAATTCTGATACTGTTGTCATGCTGCTATAATCTCAAACCCATTTCCATGGCAAAGGGCAACAATTATGAATCCTTTGCTCTGATGAGTATGCCTTTACTGTGCCCCGAGAGATTGCTTTGTTTGTAATAACAGTTTCGCAAACGTGAATCTCCCCACACTTAACTGCGGGTCAGGGAGTGTTTAGTCACCACAGCTTCTCTAACTGTTCTAATGTTTCCTCGCAGGACCAATTAATCCAGAAAAGCTTCTGAAGGGCTGTTTGTAGACTTGACCTTCTCCTCATGATGTCATCGGGCTCCGCCTCCTCTTCTTGTCATTGTGGAGTGCTCATTTACATTACGCTAATGAACGAGGGCTGCGGGGGCTCATTTACGCTGTTAAAATTCAACTTCAGAACATTGTAAGTGGTCAATAATTTCTAAATTCACTTTCTAAAACACATTTAGTGCCATCAAAGAACGGGGCCTGCTCTAGCCTGGCAATTATCTCATTAGGCTGATACCAAGCTTGTGTTGTTTTTGGTGATAAAGTGGCTTTATAGACCGCTGAGTGTCCGTTGTGATGCAGTAAAGTGAATGCAAATTCTGCTTTTATTTGCTTTGTCTTCATTAATAATTAGCTTTTTAGTAGTGTTTGCTAAGGCAGTCGTCACTATTACTGTTACTTATGCAGATACACTCTGTCTTTTTGATTGTGATGTGGACATGAATGAACCTCAATTTTATGGCTTATTGAGGTGTGCTGTGATTGGACTTGTAATTTCTGATAAAACAGGCAAGAAATCCAATATACTTACAATGAAGGGATCAAAGCCAGATCAAAGACTGTGGCCTGTTTTGACTTGGACCACATAATAACCACCCAAGACCCCCTAGCACCAACCTACAACACCTTAGTATCTGTCTAGTCTAGAACATGCTGCCAACCATTCAAAACAATCTAGCAGCCACTCAGAGCACCTTAGCAACTGTCCAAAACACGTTAACATCCACTTGGAACACCTTAGGAACAGTGCTGGGTAGATTACTTACTGATTACAAAATACATTATGAAAATTCGTCAGTAATGTAATCTAGATTACTCATTTCATGTATTCTGACTATTTATGGATTACGTTTAGATTACATTTGACCTAACTTTAAATGCGACGATTTCATCAGAGGACATGCGTTGTGTTGTTAAATTATTGAAATCTTAACTTTAAATCTCAGTGGAATTTTGTAATCTATAAAAAAGTAACTGCACTCTAAAAAATGCTGGGTTGTTTCAACCCAATTTTGGGTCAAAAATTTAATGTAAAAATTTAACCCAACGGATGGGTTAGTCCATATTTGACCCAAAGTTGGGTTGAAACAACCCAGCATTTTTTAGAGTGTGTAATCTGATTGTGAGCATTTTAAAAATGTAATATAATTCAATTACAAGAACTACATTTTTGGAATCACATTATGTAGTCCAGATTACATGTAATCAGTTACTACCCCGCTATCTAAGAATCATCTAGAACACTCTAGTAACCAATCTTAACATCCTAATAACCACATACTGTACAAATTCATTAGCAACCTTTGGAACACCTTAACAATCACTAACAACAGCTCAATTCCATCTAGGACACTCTAGCAACCACTCAGAACACCTTAGCAACCATCCAAAATACCCTAGGAACCACTCAGAACACCATAGCAACCACGCTGAACACTTTAGCAACCAGAACACTCTAGTAACCACTCAGAGCACCTTAGCAACTATCCAAAACACTTTAATGTCCTCTTGGAACACCTTAGGAACAGTGCTAAGTAGATTACTTACTGATTACCAATTACATGATGAAAATTGTAATCAGTAATGTAATCTAGATTACTCGGGTAATGTATTCATTACTACTTTCAGATTAGTTATAGCTTACTTTTGACCTAACTTTAAATGGGATGATTTCATTAGAGAACATGTTGTTTTGTAAATTTTTGAGATTTAACTTTAAATCTCACCGGGACTTGTAATCCATAAAAAGTAACTGTAATTTGATTATGAGCATTTAAAAATGTAATATAAACCAATTACAAGTACTACATTTTTGGAATCACATTATGTAATCCAGATTACATGTAATCAGTTACTATCCCTCTATCTAAAAATCCTCTAGAACACTATATCAACCAATCTGAACATCCTAATAACTACATACCAATGCATTAGCAACCCTTGGAACACCTTAACAACCAGATAGAACACCCTAGTAACCACTTAGAACACCTTGATTCCACCTAGAATATTCAAACAACCACTCAGAACACCTTAGCAACAATCTAGAATACCCTAGGAACCACTCAGAACACCTTAGCAACTATAACCACTCAGAACACATTAACAACCACATAAAACTTTCCTATAACCATCCATAACACGTTAGCAACCACCTAGATCACTTTTGTAACCACATAGCAATGCCTTGGCAAGCACCTAAAACATGTCTAGCATTGTGACAGTAACTATGTTTCAAAGAATTGTAAAAATATTATTTTGTTTTACAGTTGTTGACAGCAGGGTTAGAATTGTAATGTTGCCGTGTTTTTAATCAAACCAAAATAGTCAGTTCCCAGCCATAAATAGGGTGAGAAAGGAAAGCAGAATATACTAAGAGTGAAATCCACAAGAGATATATGAACAGCTAATGGGGTCTTTCCATTGAGCTTTTCATGTTACTGCTCTTCAGTGAGCTCTGGGATATCACGACACACTCCTACCCCTCAGATCAGTGTGGAGGAAGAAAGACAAAGAAAGACAAAGGGCGGGTTTCACAGGGCTAGAGAAAAGAGATGTCATTATTCCTGGGACTCCCTGATCCACTGCTGCAAAGCTCTTTCACCACGAGTGTAACACAAATGGCAGTTGCAGAAATAGAAACGATAACGCTTGTGATGAGAAAACAGGTCCATTGCGTCATCTGCTTTTTGTGATTTTATCAGGTCACAGAAATATTGTTAGTAACCTTGTTCATTGTGAATCCTCTGCAACGAATGGGTGTCCAGACAGAATGAGAGTCCAAAAAGCTGATAAAAACATCACAATAATCCACACGACTCCAGTCCATCAATTAATGTCTTGTGAAGTGAAAAGCTTGAAAAAAAACAAATCCATAATTAAGGTATTTTAACTTTAAACAGTCACTTCTGGCATATTTGCTTAGAACTGTTTTGGACTGTTATAAATGGTAAATGATCTGTGCATATTTCTCTCCTGGTTCAGTCGAGACAACTTTTTTCACTAGAGAAAGCAATTTTATAAATGGAGGACTCTTTTAGCTAGAAGAAAAGGTTTGAAGGTAAAAATTCCTTAATGATTTGTTTCTTATAAACACGCAGCTTTTTGCTTCACAAGATGCTAACTGATGAACTTGTGGATTATTGTGATGTTTTTATCAGCTGTTTGAATTCTGATTCTGACGGCACCCATTCACTGCAGAGGATCCATTGGTGAGCAAGTGATGTAATGCTAAATTTCTCTAAATCGGTTCTCATGGAGAAACAAACTCATCTATATCTTGGATGACCTGAGCGCGAGTCAATTTTCTGCAAATAAAAATTGTTTCGGTGAACTATTCCTTTAAGTCTCCACACACTTTTCAGCTAATTTCTTTGCCATTTTCTGTGCAACCAATTGGGTTTGATAGTGCTGTGCAATTACTTGAATGTGTTTTTTTCACATTTGTCTGTTCATGTCATGTTCATGTGCTAATTTTTTCTAGTTTGAGTGAGTGATTCAAAATAAGCTGCAGTGTGGACCAGGCTTTATGCTATAAGTCAAAAGTCTGCCTACGCAAGAGTAAGCGTCTGTTAGTGATTAATGGATACATAAAGTAAACTGCAGTCAACTGTCAACCTACACTGGAGGTCAAAACCTACAGGTACAGACATGCAGAAATACCTCATCTAAATTGCATCTCATTTAGTGGAAGTCAGTAACCAACATGTGCACATCAAAAATAATGTTTCTCATTACTGCCTGCATCCTACAAAACTACATTTATTGACTGATAAATATTATGTCCAAGCAATGCCATACTAAATATCAGCACTCTAATTTCACTTTGTCAAACTGAATCATACGTGCTGTCTCTCAGTGATAGTTAGTATTAGTTCTAAATGATTTATTTCTTTATTTATATAATTTATTTTTAATTAGCTTTTGTTTTTATATTTTATTTAAAATTTTAAGTTCCCCTTCAGGAACTCGAGCTGCGTCTAAGTCGCTTTGAGAACACCCTTGCGTGACCGCGTTCTGAAGCACGTGTCAAATCAGTCCAATGGATTAGCGAGACGTCACGAGCGGGGTGACACAAGCACCAGAAAGTATAAAAGCGCATCCGGCAGAGCACAAACCAGCTTCTGCTCTTCAGTAGCGCTCTGTGTATGTGTCTGTCTATTTACTGTTGTCTGACCGCACAAGCATACAAAAAACAATCATGAAAAAGTCTATGGCGAGCGAATGGCATTACAAATGCTGTGTTCCTCCCTGCCCACGATATCTGGCGGCGGGGGATACACACGATTTGTGTGTCGTTTGTTTGGGAGCGGAGAATGCACGGTCAGCTTTCGAGGAGCTGACTGTCATCACTGCGAGTTACTCTCGCTGCGTATGCTCCGCTCTCGCCTGGCTGTGTTTGATGAGAGCGGCCAGGCTCGCGGATTTAGCGGAGGGATCCGACACGGGCTCGTCCTTTTCTCGGTCCTCACCTGCTAGATCCGTGGCTCTCTCTCAGTGTTCGGAAGCCCGCGCTGCGGTTTCCCCCCCCCCCCCCCCCCCCCCCCG
>NW_015505542.1:935742-958349 GCF_001515645.1 Sinocyclocheilus grahami
TTTCCTCCGTGGCACCCTGAGGCTGAGGCCGGTACAGCGCACCAAGGTGCCCTTATGGGACCTGGCTGTGGTTCTGGAGGGCTTATGCAATGCCCCCTTTGAACCCTTAGAAGAAGTTTCGGTCAAGTTGCTCACACTCAATACCATTTTTCTCCTCGCTATTTCCTCACTAAAAAGGATCGGGGATCTTCAGGCACTTTCTGTTTCATGCCTGGAATTTGCTCCAGGCATGGTTAGGGCATTCCTTACCCGAGGGCCGGGTATTTCCCTAAGGTGCCCATTTCTTCACCAGGGCCCATAGTACTTCAGGCATTCTGTCCTCTTCCATTCCAGGAAGTAGGAGCTTACGAGTCCTCTGGCCTCCCGTCACCTATGGGGGTCAGAGTGCACTCAACCAGGAGTATGGCGGCCTCCAAGGCTTTCAACTTGGGTGTGGCCTTGCAGGACATTTGTGCTGCGGCGGGCTGGTCCTCTCCGCACACTTTTGTCCATTTTTACAACCTAGACCTGGCATCTACCCCAGGTTCCCAAGTTCTCTCTTCGTGATGTGCTCGCAAGATACACACACAGGCAGGGACTTGGTAGCATGGCGCAGTGGGTATTCTCGTTCCCAAAGCGACTTTGACTCAGCTCGAGTTCCTGAAGGGGAACGTCTCTAGGTTACGTATGTAACCATGGTTCCCCGAGGGAACGAGACGCTGCGTCTCTTTGCCATACTCCCTGCATCCCTCCAGGCGCTACTTCATCGAAGCTGGTTTGCGCTCTGCCGGATGCACTTTTATACTTTCTTGTGCTTACGTCACCCTGCTCGTGACGTCTCGCTACTCCATTGGACTGATTTGACACGTGTTTCAGAACGCGGTCACGCAAGGGCGTTCCCAAAGCGACTTTGACGCAGCATCTCGTTCCCTCGGGGAACCATGGTTACATACGTAACCTAGAGATGTTTTATTGATTTGTGGTTTTGTCATTTTTATTGTTTTTATATATTTCTATATATTATGTTTTAATTGTTGTACTATAATATTTCTATTTTAGTTTTAGTAATGTTATTATATATTTACTACTTCAAATGAAAAGTAAAAAAGTAGCTTTGGCAGCTAACTGAAATAAAATAGATTTGATTTTTCATCTTATATTTTTATTTGATTGTATTTCAGCTTTTATTTCGATGAATAAAATACAATAGCAAAATAATTAACAATAACAACATTGCTGTGTCCTATTTCCTCTTAAGGTTCCTTGTTGATCTTAACTTGGGGTTGTAAAGTAACGACATAAAACTGCTTTGGGATTATTTGTATTGTGGAAGAAATTTTTATTTTTTAATTTTTTGCATTGCATTTTATCAGGAAATTTGGGCAGTTAAGCACTAGTTCTCATTTTACAGCAGATTAGTACATGCGGTTGAAGTAATGTGCTAGTGTATTTTATATGCTTATGTGTTATAGTGAGGGAAATCAGCTTGTGGCATTTCTCAAGGACATGTTTTTTGGCCACATATTTGCTTTTTGAAAGCCTTGGATTGTTTTCTTTCTTCGAGTGGGTGTATTTTTTCATGGCAGTATTATTACACTCAGGTTATGATGTACAGTACACAGATGTGTTTGTTTGCTCTTAGGTTGTCTTTTTTTTAGCACTTTCAGCTCTTTATTGCATTTCAATTATGACAACTCTCAGAAGATTTTAGCATGGTGATGGATATTACAATGTTAATGTATTTGGTCTTGGCGGAACAGATCTGCTGCGCTGCTGCTGAATTGCTGCTGCTGTTGGTTATTTCTGTAGTTGTAGATTATTGCTGCTGCTGCAAGCAAGTACAGGAACTTGTTACTGCCAATGCATATGGCGATACGGTGCAATGAGTATTTAAGACATACTGCTGCTGCACAAATAGCATATAAAATAACCCCGTAGCAGATCTATACAGGTGGAGCTGGGGAAGGTGGAGGATTTCAGAGAACTCTGAAAGTGCGCTGCAGGAATCTCAAGTGAATGCTAGCCAGCCATATAAATGCAAGGCAGTAAGCTCATTGGCTGCATATGCAGCATGAACTAATCAGCTTGTGCCAAGTTGTTTAACTCTCTGAATATCATCAGTTACGTTAACAACCCATCAGCCTGCGCCATCTAGAGTTTTATGACTGAACTATATATTTGTCCCTGGAAAAAGAAGAAATTAATGATTCATTTAGGTTTTATTGAAAGATTGAGAGATTTTCTAATCGTTTGCTTTAGTTTCAAATGAGGCCGAAGAACTCATTTGTATTTTATTGGAGTTATTTGGATTTTTGTAGCTTTTGACTGTACAAATTATACTGTTGTTGGGTCATTCCTGGTAAAACTTTATTTTAAAGACCAGTTTTCACTATTAACTAGTTGCTTATTGGCATGCAAATTACTAGCATATTGGCTGTTTATTTGTACTTTTAAAACACATATTAATGCCTTATTCTGCATGACTATATTTTAGATCCCTTAATTCAGCCCCATACCTAAACTTAACAACTACCTTACTAACTATTAAATAGCAGCAAATTAGGAATTTAATGAAGCAATCGTCATAGTTAATAGTTAGTTAATAGTGAGAATTTTTCCCTAACATAAAAACATATTAATTCAAATAAGTGTAATGTCACATGATTTAGCAATACAAACATCTTATTTCTTGTATTTAAAGGTATAGTTCACTCAAAAATGAAAATCATCATCATATTCTCACCCTCAGGTCGCTCCAAACATGAATGACTTTCCTAAAAGAAGATATTTTTTATATATATACACAAGACATGTCTCTGTGTATGTTTTTTTGTGCATACAATAAAAGGCAATAGTCAGCAAAAGTGTTGTGTTACCAACATTATTTTACGTTGCGCAGAAGAAAATAAGTCATACAGGCAGAGTAAATGATTAAAAAAATGTTTTGAGTGAACTATCCTTCCAGGAAAATTTTTCTTAAATTCTTGTTAGTATAGTCTGAAAAGTTGGTGCAACACATACTGCATTTTGAGTTAATGTATTAATCATCTGACATCACTAGTTCGGTTGTGAAAGTTCAGAACATTTAGCATTTTAAATTTAATAGATGGTGTTTTTGTACTGGATGTTTTTATTTTTTTATTTTTTATACATTTTTTTTATCAAGCTGTGTTTTTATCAAAATGTTCCCATTTATTATATTAAATATTTAATAATTAAAAATGTAAATACTTATTTTTACTTCTATTTGATATGCCACAACATTCTTTCAAATAAACTTCATAAAGTTTCAAGGTTCAAGAAGTTTTCTGTCCGCTAATGAGGCTCTTTCTGTGGTTGGCTCAGTGTAGAGAGGGACAGGACCGTGAAATTACTTGCCCTTCGTATTTTGCAGTGAGCACCACACTGCCTGACTCCACAGTTCATCTTACCATCTGGTGCCTTTATTGTGAGTTATGAGGAAATTAATAATCTGTTTATTGAACAGGCTTTCCCTGGCTTGCTGAAAGAAGATATAAAGATACTGGAGCTGCAAATGCCATCGAAGATAAAATTCAGCAGGTGTCCCAATCTCACCATAATATAAAGCAGCCATATCGCACTTTTTTTTTTAAATATTACTTTATTTTTTTCTCCGAGGTCCTTTTCAGGTTTTTTTTTTGCAATCATAATTTAGTTTTTTCATGACAATTTTTTTATCTGAACAAGGAATTTCTTGCTCTTTTTTTGCCTGTAAGACTTCTAAACACACTTTTTGCATTTGAAATGAGTAATAATACTTACTTATGGATTACTAGGGTTCCATATGCAACACTTAAATTCACATGACCAATAATATGATATAGGACTAATATTTAGTTCATTCATTCATTCAATTGGACCCAATAGACGACTTTAGTGGACCCCTTGAGGCCCATATAGTTTTCATTGCTCCATCTTAGCAAATCCTGCATTACATTATGACAGGAAAACAAAAAAGGCTGTGCTGAAATGTGTTGCACCAACTTTTCAGACTATACTAACACGTTCATGTTCAAATTTTGCTAAAAATAAACTGCGAGAACAGATTCAGAACTTTGTAATTTTCTTAGTTTATCTGATGTTAGAAATAATAGCTGTACTCCCTTTATCTGAATATGACTGGGTTTACCAAGTTTCTAAACACTAAAGAAGAGTCATTTATGTACAGTTTGGACAGTCAAGAGTTAATGTATAAATCATCTGACATCAGTAGTTCGGTTGTGAAAGTTCAGAACATTTAGCATTTAAAGTTTAATAGATGGTCTTTTTGTACTGGAGGTTTTTAGTTTTTTATAATTTATAGGTTTTTTTTAATCAAGCTGCTTTTTCTAATTATTTTTTTATAAGATGGTGAAGGAGAGGGAAAGGATGCAGTGAGGTAGCAGAGAGGGGAACAGGATCGTGAAAAGGCCACAAGCCAGGACATGAACTGGGGTCGCCCGAGGTGCTACTGCATCATATCATATGTCAGAGTACTGCCCACAAGGCTATGGTTCTGACAGAACAATATGTTTTTACAATAGATCAGTTATTTTAAAGTCAAGTTATTTTTCTCATTAAATTAGACATTTCATTATATGATTGTTTGTATTGAAACTGTTCTCAAATAATCAAAGCCAATTTTAAGTAATCAAAAAATAAAAATGATATTGAAACCTAATTAACCATTTCTTTAAAATTTCACAGAAACAATGCATCTTAATTGAAAAATCAGTTGTTGATTTTACATTGTGTTCACTGCAATGCTTTATCTTAAAGGGTTAGTTCACCCAAAAATTAAAATTCTGTCATTAATTACTCACCCTCATGTCATTTCAAACCCGCAAGACCTTCGTTCATCTTCGGAACACAAATTAAGATATTTTTTGATGAAATCTGAGAGCTGTCTGACCCTGCATAGACAGAAACGCAACTGAAATGTTCCCAAGTCCAGAAACGTAGCAAGGAGCTCTGTAAAATAATCCATGTGACATCAGTGGTTTATCCGCAATTATACGAAGCTACGAGAATACTTAAAAATCGTAGCTTCATCGGAATGGTACAAAACTTGGTGACTTTTATGGCACTTGGTATGTGAACACACAAACAAATTGAGGGCATGATTCAAAAAAGCTAAGTGCTCATAAAAAAATACACTCATGGTCTTCGGTCAAAAATGACCGACCATAGGGAATGAATGGGAAATGGCAAAAAAAAAAATTAAATACAGAACATTTTTGTGAGTACAATCTCCAAATCCCCCACGATGCAGTAAAAAATTACACCGCAATGAAGGGGTGAAACTCTAAAACATCTAGAGTGCAAAATCAACACACCCACTCACACATGCATGGACACACACACACACCCAAGGGCGGATTTAGTGAATTGGGGGTCCCAGGCAAAATATAGGAATGGGGCCCTATACATTTCCTAGATCAACCTTGAGGTTCCATTTTGTTGTTTTCAGCATAAGCCTGTGTGCAAAGGCTGTGTAATTCTAAACTTTAAAATACATTTATTTTTAGTTGTTTTAACAACCAATTTAAATAAAACTGAAAAAATAATGAAAAGGCAATTATACATTTACACACCTAAAATACATATATCAAGAGCATGCTCACAGATGAGAACAAAACAGCGTTGGATGAAGTGGATTAAAGCCCTGCACGGGTCTCAAATATAGCCCGTCTTTTTCCCCTTTTCCCAAAAAAAGCTTATACTACTGTTTCAGCTATCAAAATACTTCAGTTTTGTATGTAATGGAAAAGTGATTATATTTAGTTTCGTTTTTTTTATAAAGTAAATTTAGAAAAAACATTTGGAGTATTTTTTGTTCGTTAATATGTAAGTTTTGCCAGCGGCAGACAGTGAATTGATCATAGTCTATGTTTGATCAATTTAGCCTTCTCAAGTCATCAAGACTTGCCTAAAATAAAATCTATATATAAAACAGTTCAAGCATATCACAATGTTAGTTTAAATGTTTAACCTATATACATGTGCGCTGTTAGACTCATATCCAATAGTTTGTGCAGAGAGTGGAAGCTGAAGCGCGCTCTGCAGCACATGGAGGCGCCAGCGCGATCACTTGCATTTTTTTCTAACAGTGGAAACAACTTAAAATACGCAGTCATTTTTGCTCATAAAAGTAAAAAAAAAACACCATTCTAAACTGTAAAGGGTCTAGTTTTATTTGTGTGCACTCACAATATCAACAGCAACTATGTAAAATAAAATCAATAATTCAACTACAATGCAGTAACAAAGTGGACAGCATGGAAGGGGTTACACTCTAATACATCAAGTGTGCAAAACCGACACATCCACTCACACAAACTCACTTACACACACTCACAGACACACACACACACAATTATACACACTCAAATGAATTGGTATGGCTATAACCATATAGCAAAAATAAGTCAGAAAACTGAAATAAGAGGTTAAAATCAGATCAGGCCCAGAAGTATTAAGCTCTGATAAAGCATTCCTGTTTATTTTTGTTACATTTTTATTGAATTTTAATGTTTTGTATAACAAAATGCTTTCTGTATTCAGGTTTGACTGTAGTAATAATAATTCAAAAACTGACGCTTCAAATCAACATTTAAAACAACAACAAATATAAACCTTGACAAAAAGTAGTCTTTCAGAATGCTTTAATATACATTTAAATCCACAACCTAATAAAAGTAAACAATTATGTATAAAAACAACTAGGGAATTCAAAAGCCTCTCTAAAGATTCCTATACAGGCATCTAGTGGTTACACCATGAAATTACATGTTTTTCTTTCTTTGCTCTCACCAGGAAGTGCTAATCTGCCTTCCAAAAAAATGGATTTTAAAGGCCTAGTCTCTATTTTAATCAGAGATACTACATTGATTGAAAAATAATAGTAAAAAATTAGATTCAATGGGAAAAATTTATAATTATTGCATAAATATTATTACCATAAAATTATCTCAAAATACAAAAGAAAAAATATTATTGAACAAAAATATATTAAATTGATTTTACTGAAGAAAAAAAAGTTACATTTCAGGTGTTCGGTCATTTTTGACCGCAAAGACCATGAGTGTGACTCCCAAATGAGGAGTGCACAAGGGTTAAATGCCTTCTATATATGTCAAATCTCAAGCTTTTAAGGGCACTAAAATGATTTAAATTTTCCAGTTACTTGTGAGTCATCTTTACATGTTGGCATATGAGTAAATGAGAATTCTGGCTGGCGCAATTGGCAGGTCACAATGTGTTGCCTCTCACCATCGGCATGCTGGGATTAACTGCCACCTGTTAATAACCAGAGGATTTTCCCGAATGTAAATCTAATCCTGAAATATGCCAGCTCACTTCCAAGTGCATTTACATAGTTGCTTCTGCCAGAGCTTTATATGTCGGAAAGTCTTTTCCTTTTGGCAACAAAGAATGCATGGAATTCAAAAATGCAGTTTTTGTTTCCTTGACCCGTTTGTAGCTTTAGACCAAATGGATTCTCACAGATGATGAATAATTCTATGTGCAGTTATTTGAACAAACTCAGGCTTTGTCCCAAAACTGAAATCACCTTTTTCTTGATTGCGTTTTGAGCCTTGAAAATCCAATGACAGCCAGCAACATGTGTGGAGATAACAGCACATGTCAATCAACCCAAACAACTGATGCCTTTGTACAGTTTCTGTACAGAAAACTCTGCTTTGGAGGCTTTTTCTCCAGGGGAATGGGAGAAAATAAAGGAGGTCATAATCCGGTGGAATGGGATCTCCAGCAGCCTCATCCCACCTGAGCCAGAATGCCGTATGGCCAAATTCCCTACTTCATTTTCATGCTTGGCTTAAATTGTTTTTCTCTCCTGTACTCCAGCTAACCCTCACAGAAGCTGTACAGTTCACTCAGAAGTTGACATTGCGGGGTTTTTTTTTCCTTTTTTGCTCCGATCATGAACCACCCATCTTTTCTCCCACAGGGAGTGTTTCTGTTTCAGGAAATGGATGGAACTCTCGGTTTTCTATCTCTCCTAATGTTATAACTCACATCCCTCATCCATCCATTCATCCATCCATCCATCACCTGTCGGCTCTTTTCATTACCCGCCTCGCTCTTGCGGAATAGAAGGCCGTTTCCACCACGCTTTCCCGTAGATAAGGGTGTGCGAGCCAGTTGACACGGAAACTGTTATCAGAAGTCTTGCTTTTATACCGTGACCACCAGGGATTCTGTACTTGCCCTGGGAAACATAACCAGCTATTTCCCCCCCGCTGAGGTCTTTTTTTACCTGCTGTTTTGGGTTGCTCACGGTTGTCGTCTAGTCAAACAGCTACTACAGTATTGGAATATCTGATTAAAGCCTTCTGTGCACTCTGAGGTTGATCAGATCAATTTAAAACTCATTACTGATTTTAATGCGAGGGTAAGTGCTGAACTACTAATAACAGTATGCTTTTAAAGTCTCTCAGTGTGAAAATCCATTGTAGATTGTTGCCAAGGGTTACAGACTTCAACTCAGAGAGAGAGAGAGAGAGAGTAGAAAAAAATCAAATATGATTGTGTTGTGAAAGCCATGCAGTGAGAGACACATATGAAAATGTAGTTTAGTGGAAATTAGAGAAACAGAGGTGAGAGATGTCACGTTTCTTGAAAAGATAATAGCTTTAATATGTAAACACATATTATGTGTAAACACACATAATATGTAAACACATATATGTTTCAGTAAATTCTATGTCAGTAATACATTTAAAGCCAGATAAGTTTAATTCAAGTTAGCTGCACTGATTTTTTTTTGAAGTTGTAAATCAAAGAAAAATTATTAGAGTGTGTTCTCCAAGGAAATTTTATTTCAGTCTTTCTACATCAACATGTCATGCTTTATTCCGTGTTACTTGCTGTTTCTTTGTAACTATTTGTGAAATTTGCTAGCGATTTCTTAGTGGAAATTGTTCTATTTTTTTTAATTTAGTTTATCGTAGCCATTTCAATACAGATGCATCTGCATCAAAAACAAATGAATTTTGAATGCAACTTCCAGTCTTTTTTGTATGTCTGATAGTAAAAAAAAAAAAAAAAAAAGGCAGATTGAGTCATATTTTTATGCAGATCATTTACTTTAAATAGAAATTGTCAAAGTTTTGGGGTTTCAAGCATCAAAACAGTGAAAGTTTAATGCAGCTTTAATTCTTCTGTACATTAAAATGTGCCTTGTTTAATTTAGTTTTTTTTTTTCTTCTGAGCAAAAAAAAATAATGACTAATATACATTTTTACTTTGATTCACAGAAGACACCCACACCATTCAGTGTAACAATAGTTCATATATCAAAAATTCTTGTCAGGCATATTTAGAACAAGAATCATTAAAAACCTATAATTTATTATTATAAACTTAAAATTTAAGGATATACAGTGGGTACGGAAAGTATTCAGACCCCCTTAAATTTTTCACTCTATGTTATATTGCAGCCATTTGCTAAAATCATTTAAGTTAATTTTTTTTCCTCATTAATGTACACACAGCACCCCATATTGACAGAAAAACACAGAATTGTTGACATTTTTGCAGATTTATTAAAAAAGGAAAAACTGAATATATTATAATATTTACCAGTTTTTGTCACTTTCCTTCAAACCTCTAGGTTTTACCCATTTGTCAGCAAGTTTTTAATCATTTAAAATATAATACAATTTAGTATTATCACTTTTTGTTTTATATATTTTAATAAGAACAGGTCAGAATAAGTGTACATTTTTACATAAATATATTTGTTATGCTGAATAATGATGGAACGTTATTTCACCCATATTTTAACATTTCTTTTTCATAATGTTATTTGAAACATTAATGTAGACACTTTACTTGCTTTCTGTGTAGCCTAAATCACTTTTGTAAATTTAATTTGATGTGAACCCCGAAATGGGACGTCTTTGACCCAACTGTCACCTTGACTTCAGTTTATTAAAATAAAAATAATTTATTAAGACAGGATTTGAATTAGAATTTCCTAACTTGCTAATCAAAAACTATACCACTATACTAATAATTATTGCTTGTCTGCTGGCTTGTGACCCAACTAACTAACTTTAAAATTAAATTGGTGCATGATGCTCCTGCATGCTTACAACTGGATACGTATGTAAGCACATATACAATAACTTTGTTGGAAAATGTTCTTATCCAGTATGTTCAGAGATAAATGAGTATAATCCAAAAAATAGGTTCATTTCATGCTTCAATATCATAAGCTATACAAAATAATGGATCTGTGAAAGAGCGGTTTGGTTTAGTGTGTAATTTTATTTTTCTGCCATCCTGCCGCTGATGAAACAGCAGGAGGTCAGATGCATGTGATTTCACACACGTCAACATGCCTGGAAATCTAAAAGCTTTTCTGCACCTACGTACTTTGTGACATGAAGCACAGCGATCCATAAGCCCCCAGTGTTATTCTCTGCTATACCGCTAACAATTGTAGCTTATTTGACTGACAGAAATATCGCATGCAATTTGTGCATGACGTGATGACGCTCTCTAACAGATTATTTAATGTTAAGCGTGATCTCAGCAAGTTTTATGTACAAAGAAATGATTAGTATGTTTGCTAAAATATTGATAAGTGATGTGCGCTCACATCAGATGAAGACTGCATGTCAGTATCAGTTGTGGTTGGACAACACAAGTGTTGGACAAAATAATGTGAACACCTGGGAAATAAGCAACGTTTCTTTATTATGGTGTTTTAACACCATTTGCCTTTGATACAGCTTCCAACCTTCTTAGAATAGATTCACACAACTATCGAATGAATGCTATCTATCAGAACATCTGCCAGTTGTTTCAGAGGATGTACATTTCACACTTCTGTCCAAAAGAGTGGTTTGATAATACTCAAGTCAGGTGATTTGTTTGGCCTAGAACAGGTGTTGAATTTCATCTTGGTGCTCCAACTGTCCAGATTTTACAATCTTTTTTGCATTTTAGCATTGGTGTCTGTGATTGAAACTTTTTTCACTTTGTCAGTTCTGTGTTGTTTGGACACAATCCTTGTAGTGTTCAATGGCCCTTTTCATTCACTTTTAGTTTTGTTTTAAAAGAGTGGCTCTATGTTGTCTGAATTAGTTTTTAGCATACATTAAAATATATATTTTAAATAAAAAACCTAAAATATTCTGTACTTTTAATACCACTTACCTGTGACATCCAGTCAGCAAATCATGGTTCATGAGTGTGAATGGGGAGGGTAACACTTTATATAATAACTGCACACTATGAACCATTAGATGAATGAATAGTCAATTAATTTATAAACCATTGTCCCTACTACACTAATAGACAGTAATAAGCAGTATATAAACAAAACTATAAATGCTTTGATCTTGATTTATGAACATATAACATGTTTAATAATTGTATTTTAATACTTTATTAATGATTAATTTATCTTTTCTAAGTTAAGTATTACATTATTTGCAAACCAGTTATTTAGTTGTCATCAGTGGTTCATAAGATCGTTTAGAAAAAGTCAATGTTTAATAAACTATTTAAATGTACATTTATACATCTTATTAGTTACTCAGTGTGTTAATAAATGCTTTATAAACACGTGTTCTTACTGTAATTCATTATTAATTGAGATGGTTATAAAACATTTAGTAGTTGTCAGTTAACGATTTTTGTGAGCTCATCTGAAGTGAGGCAAATTGATTCATGACATTCCAAGAAAGTACAAGTAGTCAAATTCAGTCGCTGTAATCAGTGTAAGAGCACTGAGATGGCTGCAAATGAAATATATATATATATATGTATATACATACAGTATATATACATACACACACACATACATATATATGTATACACACACACACACACACACACATATATATAATCTGCAAAAATGTCAACAATTCTGTGTTTTTCTGTCAATATGGGGTGCTGTGTGTACATTAATGAGGAAAAAAAATTAACTTAAATGATTTTAGCAAATGGCTGCAATATAACAAAGAGTGAAAAATTTAAGGGGGTCTGAATACTTTCCGTACCCACTGTATATATATATATATATAGTATATATTTGTATGTTCTGTATTACTCTAGCTTTACGAGGCATAAATAGTCCTCAATTTTGATGAGCTCCCAAAAATAGTTGACAACTACTAAAATAGACTGACAACTACTAAATGTTTTATAACTAATTAATCATTAATACATGTTAATAAAGCATTTATTAACACACTATTACTGTATGTCTGTATAAATGCACTTTTAAATAGTTTATTAATGATTTACTTACACTTTCTAAATGATCTTATGAATCACTGACAATGCCTAAATAACTCATAAATCAAGAACAAAGCATTTATAGCTGTATTTATAAACTGCTTACTACTGTATATTAATGTAGGGACAATGCTTTATAAATGATGAACTGACTATTTACTAATGTTTAACTAATGGTTCATATCATGCAGTTATTATAGAGTGTTACTGATGAATCACTCGTTTATCAGGAGGTCTTCATGAAATTATTATTTATTTGTAGCATTTGTCTCTATTGCTGATTCAGTTAAATCAAACCTCTGCAGTCATGTCTTGCGAGATTTTGATTATGTGTTTTCTGAAACGTCAGCCAGAAACGTTTACCAACAATATCATCATTACTTCAATTTATTCATGTTTACTTCAGGTTTTATTTTCACCTTTGTGTTTTCAATAATTCAAGTTGAACAAGTCTTTAGTATTGGAGACCTGTTATCCGAGCCGAATGGAATGGAATTTTATTTCCTTGAAGGTACTGTAAGTGCTGTTCTAGCCGTCTCACACTAACCAACCACAGCCCTCCACAGGCTTGTCACCAAACCTGAAGGTTTATAATGAGTGACAGGAAGTGAGACTCCTGATTGGCTAAACAAGAGCATCCTGTGGTCATATTCTTTGTTTGCTGTTTACAGAGCCTAGGGCTGTCGCAGACATGTGGGATTTCTCAGGACAGCTATTTCAGTGATATCTGTCAGGTTTGTAGGGACCATGTCTGCATGCTACTCTATAAAACATCACTCACAGCACCTTTAAAAAGCCCATAGTGTCGGTGAAGCATTCAGGTGGCCTTTAAGCAGTGATTCTGCGAGGAATTCTTCTTCTTATTATTATTATATATGATTATTTTCACTTAAAACACAGATATTTAATTGTCGGGATGTAAACGCGTCCGTCTAAATTTTGATAAATTGCTTTTGTTCCACCTTTCTAAGTCGCTTTGGATAACAGTGTCTGCTAAATGTGTAAATGCACTGTAAATGTGAACATTGTTACGGAGCATAAATGTTTTCAGTGTTTGAATTATAATATTCAGTTTTACTGTCTTTACTGTCTGCTACATAAGCCCCAAAATAGTAAATTTTTAATTAGATTGAATTAAACGTATGGCAGCACTGTTTGTAACATAAATAATAATTCAGAAATCAGCATATTAGAATGATTTCTGAAGGATCATGTGATCACTCAAGACTTAAGTCATGGCTGATGAAAATTCAGCTTTGCATCACAAAAAAATCTTTTAAAATATTTTCAAATAGAAAACAGTTTTAGTGGATTATTGATTTATTAAAGGCAGCCTTGGTGAGCACAAGATACAGTAAAAAAATATTTCTGACTCCAAACGTTTGAATTTCCCTAATTTTGTTTTTATTTTGGATACATGTTCTTCCCCCATTGATCTTTTTGCTAATAATTATGGAATTTAATTTGACACTGCATTAGAATTTGGCCAAAAGATAAGAAAGCAACTTAGAAAGTCATAATGATGCCATTTAGAACAGCCCTAGTGGAGCAAAACTATGCAGCTCACTGTGCTTTAGAGTCACAATGTACTTATGGACATTTTTCTGAATGTTAACGCTTTTAAAGACTTGTGCCTTTCCTGAAAATGTGTCTTTTAAGGATAATTGGTTTCATGTTTCACAAGCCGAAATGACCTGATGGTGCTGGAGTTCTGCGAATCATCTGATTCAGTGTCCAGTCATCTGAAAGACTCTTTTGGGTTTAGTGTGGCGTTAGTGTGGAGCCCAATGAGCATATGAATCACATTACAGTCAGTATATGAGTTCGAGTCGTCTGGAGGATCTGAAAGTCTTCAGGGAGATGTGTCACGACTGTAAGGTAAACAATTCAGTTCAAATTAGTTACAGGAATGGTTCACCCAAATAATTAAAATTCTGTCATTATTTACCCATCATGTTGTTCCAAATCTGTTACTTTCTTTCGTCTGTTGAGCGAATTTTGAATAAATTTCTGGCTGCGTTCACTTTCATTAAAATGAATGAGGGCTGAGGCTGGCAAGCTCCAAGGTTAAAAAGACCCATAAAAGTATCATAAATTAGTTTATACAACTCATATTCTGTATTAAAAGTCTTCCAAAATCAGCTATGTGTGAGGAATAGATAGAAAATTTAAGTGATTTATTCTTATATCTTGCCTTGAAAATCTTAATGACACACAGCGAGAGTGTTAAGGAAACCTGATTGAAAAAGGAAAATTTACACACTTGACCTTTAACCGTATAATATATTAAGAATATTGATATCCTGACCTCTGTCCTCTGACAGATGCGGAAGCACCTGGTCATGATTCTCTCATGGGAAGAATAGCTTATGTAAACAGTGTTTTGCATGTGTATTTATGCGTGTCCTTGCTCTCAATCTCGCACACATAGAGCAGGACTTCAGGGACTGAGCGCTGATCTGTCAGGTTGATGGCCAATAAACAGAATGGTGAAGGGCCAGTGGGAGCACAGGACCTCTTTGCTTTTCATATTATATTGTATCATATCTCTGTATCTCTATATATAGCTATGTATATCCTGTACAGTTCAAGAAAAAAAAAACAGTTTTGATGTGTTCTCAGATAACTGCTGTTATCGACTTCAATTGTTTTAGATTTGTGGTCTTATTATATGTTAACATTGTCTCATTTGTCTTTCCTAACATGTGTAAGGCCCTTTGAAATCCAGTTTTATTTTCCCCCCAAATTCTGTTTTTATTTTTTTCCCCACCAAATCAACAATTTCTGTTTTAATCTTTCTGGATTCCTAGAAATGCTACATTTTAATCATCAAAAAGCAAATCAAGTGAATTCATAAAACTTTTTAACAGTTGAATCAGTCTTTTAAAATGAATATATAAAAAAACAAACAAACAAAAAACATTCCATTTGTGTCAAATAAAAAGCTGCACAACAGAGGTTTATACAAGGATGAAAAGAATCTGTTGATTGTGTATAGATCTTCTTCTTAATTTGAGAAGTACATTTTATCATACATTAGTAACATATTTCTGTCTGTTTCATCCATATTGTCCACATTGTGTAAATCATAAATTGATACTTAAAAGAAATATAGCTGAGAAAACTCCTATGTTACAAATTTGCGGTCATCTCTATCAGTGAAGCAATCTTTTGAGTGAAGCAACTCTTTTTCATTATTTTTAACATCAGAAACCCCCTAGCATAGATTGGACTGGAAAATGAAAACAGCCCAGATATCTTCACATGTTTCGTTCATTGATTACTTCTGCTTTGATATGTAGATGCTCAGTAGAAAGTGAGAGTTTCACTGAAAATTCTGACAGGCGTCTGTGATTTTGTTCAGATAGTGTTTTTGGATAGACCTGTCATCCAATATTTTAGATAAGGCTTTTCTTCTCTTCTGATTTAAATCTTTTTAGTCCAGTCTGAGAACAAAAGCATATCTTTCTAGCTTGACTTTCATTCTTTGACTATCTTTTCTGTAAAAAGGTGTTACAGGAACTCTAATAAAGCACCTTTGGTGTCACACCAAATCGGATACTATCAAAAGCTCAGTTGCTCAACCTCTCTGCCGACCTACAGGTTCTCTTGCACTGAGAAAGTGTATATTTTTGAAACACTGAGTCCAAGAGTCATGTTAAGTGAAAATAGTGAAAAGCATACATTTGCTTTAGCTTACACAGCACACTTCAGTCCTGTTTTAGAGAGCTAAATATGCTCCGTTCACACTGAGTTTGGTTATAAACAAGAGTGACACCTACGTTTTTTTTATTCAAATTTATACTGTTCATTTTTTTATACTTACAGGGTTGCACAACATAATGTGAACACCTGGGAAATATAAGGTGTTTCACCAACATAGCCTTCAATGCAGGTTCCAGCTTTCTAATAATAGATTCGTACAATGATCAGAATATCTGCCGGTTTCTTTAGAGATGTTGAACAAGAAATCAGCTTTTCAATCTTCTGCCCAAAACGATCCATAGTGGTTTGATAATATTCTAGTCTGGTGATTTGTCTGGCCAGGGCAGATGTTGAAATTCATCTTGGTGCTCCAACTGTCCAGGTTTCTGATCATGATGCTATTATTTACAGATTTGCATCGGTGTCTGTGATTAAAGTTTCAGCAATTGCAGCTTTTTCATGGATGTTTGCTTTGTGAAGCTCATGTTACAAATTTGCGGTCATCTCTATCAGTGAAGCAATCTTTTGAGTGAAGCAACTCTTTTTCATTATTTTTAACATCAGAAACCCCCTAGCATAGATTGGACTGGAAAATGAAAACAGCCCAGATATCTTCACATGTTTCGTTCATTGATTACTTCTGCTTTGTTATGTAGATGCTCAGTAGAAAGTGAGAGTTTCACTGAAAATTCTGACAGGCGTCTGTGATTTTGTTCAGATAGTGTTTTTGGATAGACCTGTCATCCAATATTTTAGATAAGGCTTTTCTTCTCTTCTGATTTAAATCTTTTTAGTCCAGTCTGAGAACAAAAGCATATCTTTCTAGCTTGACTTTCATTCTTTGACTATCTTTTCTGTAAAAAGGTGTTACAGGAACTCTAATAAAGCACCTTTGGTGTCACACCAAATCGGATACTATCAAAAGCTCAGTTGCTCAACCTCTCTGCCGACCTACAGGTTCTCTTGCACTGAGAAAGTGTATATTTTTGAAACACTGAGTCCAAGAGTCATGTTAAGTGAAAATAGTGAAAAGCATACATTTGCTTTAGCTTACACAGCACACTTCAGTCCTGTTTTAGAGAGCTAAATATGCTCCGTTCACACTGAGTTTGGTTATAAACAAGAGTGACACCTACGTTTTTTTTATTCAAATTTATACTGTTCATTTTTTTATACTTACAGGGTTGCACAACATAATGTGAACACCTGGGAAATATAAGGTGTTTCACCAACATAGCCTTCAATGCAGGTTCCAGCTTTCTAATAATAGATTCGTACAATGATCAGAATATCTGCCGGTTTCTTTAGAGATGTTGAACAAGAAATCAGCTTTTCAATCTTCTGCCCAAAACGATCCATAGTGGTTTGATAATATTCTAGTCTGGTGATTTGTCTGGCCAGGGCAGATGTTGAAATTCATCTTGGTGCTCCAACTGTCCAGGTTTCTGATCATGATGCTATTATTTACAGATTTGCATCGGTGTCTGTGATTAAAGTTTCAGCAATTGCAGCTTTTTCATGGATGTTTGCTTTGTGAAGCTCTCTGCGGTCGTTTTTTTTGGAAACAGGATCTTCAAGCTGAATATTGAGGTTTACTGTTGCTTTGCTGCATTAGTTTTGTGGTTTTTGGACACAGTCTTTCTTAGTGTTCGATGGTCCCTGTCATACGGTTTTTGCCTTGCCATGCTTTGTATACTTTAACTTTATTTTAACTTTACATTCTCTCTATAAATTCTGATCTGTAGATACAAAGTTAGATTCAAAGGTTTTTGCAAGAGACATTGATTGGCTCAACTGCAAACTGGAGGATAAAACCCCCCCCCAAAATATTATATATAGGACTGTGCAACCTTTTGGGGTGTTAATGGAAGCGATCTACTCCATCGTTCAGCATCTGCGTGTAGTCTTGACAAAAAAAATTAAATAATTCTCAGCTTTTTGTTCAAAAAGTTGCTTTTTATTAAATTAGCCAAGTTTAAGATTTCATAAAAAAACAATGCATAAAGCTAGAATTATTATTATTATATTTATTTTTTTTATTTTTTAAGCAAGCCATGTTTTTTCTTTTGACATACTGAGAAAACGATCAAACATGCTGGCAGTGGCTGGCAACTTAAAGAAGAAGAGAGCTCAGAGCTCATGATATTGCATATACTTTGTAGCCATAATGGCAAACAGCACTAAAAGATTGAGAAGTTTGAGACTTTTATTGTGTTAAAAGAAAATATACTACCAGAGCAAAACCTATTTCTTCAGAATAAATGGTGAGAATAGAAATTAATATAAAACTTCATGGAATAATTTCATGTTTCGGTCAAAGACTTTTGTCAGGCACTCAGAATAAAATGGGAAATATTAAATGTTTTCTCTAAATCCTTGCGATATTCAATATTACAGATGTCGTCTCTCCAAGGAGTTTCGTGTTTTCTCCAGCTTTGTGTGTGTGTGCATGTGCTGACGAAGGCCTTGTAAAAACTAATGTTGCAATTTCACAGATCAGCAGGATTGTTCGGTTTGTTTTGTGTAAAGGAAAAAGATGCAGATGTATTTTCCCCAACCCAATCTGCAAAGTAATGTCACCATCTCTGCAATTTGCTAAATATAAAACTGCGACAAAACCCCAGACTACATTTACACTAGAGGTCAATCTGACCTCCTATTTCCTGCTTTAGACTGTAAATCACTTTAATGAGAACAAGGTTAATGTTTTCAAATGAAGCAGTCTGATTGAGAAGTCATCTTACTGAATGTTCAGGTGACTTTAATTATTTATTTTCCACAATCCGCATTTGCTTATGTTTAGAGCTGTTTTGAACGAGTTCTTCACATGAATACCCAAAGCTCAGCTTCATATTTGTTACTTGAGCTTCTCTGTGGAGCACAATATCTTTCACGCAAAAGACATGTTTACAAAGCCTCTAATCAAAAGTGAAGGCATTTCTACGCCTGCATGAAAATCCATAATTTGCTGACTGCAAAGATCAAGCTTGTTTTCACAGTGGAGTATGGCTAAATTCGCTCTCTGCCTCTCTCTTTCTCTCCGTCCTCCACTTTTTAACCTCCTCCAGTTTTTTGTATTAAACAAGGCTGGAGTCATTCCAAAGCCATATAGACCTTAAACATTTGTCTGTAAATTTCTCTCATTAGATGTGATTTAGAGTTATGGAGTTTTCTTCAATGAGGGTCTGCTCACTATTGGCAGTCTATCAAAACTTTTTTTTTTTTTTACACAAACTTCTGCTCTTAATAGTCTTGATTAGCCTGTCGAATGCCTCAGTTTTCTTTAAGTATTGATCATCTCCCTCACTCTCTTTCAGTACCTCTGCAGTCTCATTCCCCACTCAGCTCTTTCTTTGTGTCAAAAATGCTTCAAACATAAAAAACAAAAAGAAAGAAAGAACTGGAAGTGGGCAAGTTTTATATACCCCTGTTCAAAAGATTGATTGATTGATTGATTCATACCTTTACTCAGCAGGGACACCAAACATCAGTAAGACGTATAATTCTGTTATTCAAATTCTGTTATTGTGGACTTTATATTATAAAAAGAATCCTGAAAAAATAATAAAAATCCTGGGGGGAAAATAAATCATGGCTTCCACAAAAATATTAAGCAGCACAATTGTTTTCAACATAGATTATAATAAGAAAGGTTTCTTGAGCAGCAAATCAGCATATTAGAATGATTTCTGAAGGACCATGCAACACTGAAGACTGGAGCTTTGCCATCACAGAAGTTAAATTTTAAAATGCATTAAAATAGAAATGTTTTTTTTATTAAATAAATAAATATTTATTATAATTTAAATTTCACACACACACACACACACACACACACCAAGAAATATTGTAAAATAAAAATGAATAATAAATAATTAAGATTCTGCACTAGATCTAGGTCTATTTCTAGGTCAAATTAAATTGGTTATTGTTATTTGTATGCTGATAATGTACTGTAATTTGTAAAATATCTTCAGAAAGTTATACAAGTTTTACTAGTGGTCTCAGACGTTTGTTCTCACTGAAACATTTTGTTCGCTAAAACTTTGTATTCATTCATTCATTCATTCATTCATTCATTCATTCAACCAAAAAGAAAGACAAGCACAAGCAAACAACTTCTACACATTTAGGACAATTACATTAGAATAGATTAGAATTAGTATACAGATCTACAGACTGATTCCTAAGAACCTTTTGTTCACAGAGATCTGTGATATGAGCTTGTTTGAGATTTCGTTATTTCTATAAGTGGCGTCATCGATCAGGGTTTTGACATTATCATCTGTAAGCACTTTCTAATAATGCAGCTCCTTTCATTTCTCAGCCAGTCAGCAGCTTCAACATCTGTTCCTGAAATCTCCTCAATTCCAACCCCCAACCCCCCACCCCAAAAAAATATCCAACTAACTTGCTTCCTTATCTGAAGCTTTTAAAGGTTAGTGCTGGCGAAGCGTCGAGTTATCAATCAGTATTGTTTTGGCAGTCATTAGTGGCCTCACAGGCCAGTTTCATTCTCATTGAACGTCACACAGTGAAGCCTGCTGGGATGCATGGCTGATGAAGAGTTAGCACAAAAGCTTTTGCAGCATATGCCGACTAACTTTTTTTTTTTTTAATTTATATTGTCTCCTGTTCTGAACTCATGGGCTGATTGGGATATTTTGCATGTGTTGATGCCTTTGAATCTGACCACAGCACATTTTAGTACAAACCCGATTCCAAAAAAGTTGGGACACTGTACAAATTGTGAATAAAAACAGAATGCAATGATGTGGAAGTTTCAAATTTCAATATTTTATTCAGAATACAACATAGATGACATATCAAATGTTTAAACTGAGAAAATGTATCATTTTAAGGGAAAAATAAGTTGATTTTAAATTTCATGGCATCAACACATCTCAAAAAAGTTGGGACAAGGCCATGTTTACCACTGTGTGGCATCCCCTCTTCTTTTTATAACAGTCTGCAAACATCTGGGGACTGAGGAGACAAGTTGCTCAAGTTTAAGAATAGGAATGTTGTCCCATTCTTGTCTAATACAGGCTTCTAGTTGCTCAAATGTCTTAGGTCTTCTTTGTATCCAAAATGAGCCAATATTTGGCATGACATTTCAAAATGTCTCACTTTCAACATTTGTTATGTTATCTATATTCTATTGTGAATAAAATATAAGTTTATGAGATTTGTAAATTATTCCATTCCTTTTTTACTCACAATTTGTACAGTGTCCCAACTTTTTTGGAATTGGGTTTGTAATTTTTAACACTTTGTTTCTTAATAATCTACTGAATTAAGTCAAGCTTTTTCTACTGTTCGTATGAAGTGACTGTTAGATTGCATTTTTAAATTTTTATTTTTTTAGATTGCATAGATTGATGTGGTTCCATTCCCTTTGAGGTTATTGTTATAGCAAGCTTTTTAACAAGCCGGTTTTTAATAAAAAAATTTCTTTGTTTTTAGGCAACATTTATTTGCACAGCTTGTTCAGTGGATCTCATGGTTCAAATGGAGCATTTAGCTTTCATGGTGCTCATAATAAAACAGATCATGTGGGCACTGGACATACATACATATACATATACATACATATATATATATATATATATATATATATATACACCTTATTTTTCTCGGAAGAGCGGGCGTGGCCATTTGTATGTTTAATATTTCTGGCTTCCGGTGTCATCCAGCTATTTTTAGCTGTACAAAACAACTCATTTTGCTGCTTGATATTGCAAATCGGTGTGTCTTAACATATTATTTTAATGTATTATCTTATTTATGAACACAATGGTTTGTAGTGCAAACAGTTTTATCGGTTACTGCACGTTGATCTTCTTCTCTTTATTTCCCTAACGCGGCTAATGAACTGAAATAGATAATAAATAGACCTGACATGTGGCCAAGTATGGTGACCCATACTCGGAATTAGTGCTCTGCATTTATCCCATCTGAAGTGCACACACACAGCAGTGAACACACGCACACCGTGAACACACCCGCAACCTTGGGTTACGAGTCCGACTCTCTAACCATTAGGCCACGACTTCCCCCAATAATGGAAGTCTCACACATTCACAGAAAACGGCTTACTTCCACGTTGAAAAATAAGGTGGATATAATAAAATTAATCTTTAACTTAAGCTATGCCCTTTTTTAGCGTTTAACCTTCAAGCATCCTTTGGGACAAAAGTGTTTATATATATTAGGGCTGGGCGATATGATGATATTATCGTATATCGACGATGTCTGGTAAGTATCGCGATGTCAACAGTCAGGTAACAGACGATTATCGACATTATCGAGAGAAAAAAAAAAAAGACATGATAAACCTAGTAAGTTGCAAAAAATATTTTACATAGCCCCATAGTCACCATACAGGTCTTTTTTTGTATGCAAGAATTAAATACTTTAGTAGGAGGGTTGGGAATCAAAAAGCTATTCCAATTTCGGAAATCAGATCAGATGCGTAAGGTCAAGAATCAAATAACTTGTTATAAAATGACATTTCGATTCTGCTTCTCGATTTCTGCATGCGCATTTATTGTGATTTCAAAAGATTCAATTGCAAGAAGACGAAATAGAACTCACTTCTGCACTCGCGCGCTGTTTTCAGTGCTGCACACACACACACACAAACA
>NW_015505542.1:959026-963950 GCF_001515645.1 Sinocyclocheilus grahami
TATATATATATATATATATATATATATATATATATATATATATATATATATATATATATATATATATATATTAGTTATTTAAATCTCTCTCTGTTGTTTAATGTATACTGTGACACTTCCCATATTGCTGACTCCTAAGGATGAATGACTTATGTTATAGCTTTCCTCATTTGTATGCCGCTTTATATGAATGCATGCAGAAATATAAATGTAATTGGATTGTGGTTTAGCTGAATTGAGCTGTCTATGGTGCTGATCATTCTAATTTCTTTGCATAATGGCATTGGCGCTGTCCATGGTCCTGAACAATGCATGACAACTGTATAGAAAGAAATGGCATGCTGTTTCTTCCAACGGTTTCATGTTTTCATTCATTTCAGAGTCACATGAAATTTTTTTTACTTTAATTCAGTTGATATGTTAACGTGTCTTTATATTATATATGGCTACACACTGTTGGAAACATGCTATAAGAGAATGATAACCCTGATAAATGTCATAATGGATGTACCATTCAAGAAAGCTGGGCTTTTAATGTTAAATATGAGTGCGCTAATCAATGGCTTTCATCAGCTTTAATGACGCTCAGATCCTGCTAGAAGAGCCTTTTTACTTCCGTTAAAAGAGGAGATCATACTCATTTTGTTCAGCATTTTAAACTGTAGCTGCTGAAAATGTATTTGTTTCTTTTTTGCTCGCTGTAGTATCTAAGCTATGAGCATGATTTTGCCAAAATTTGCATGTGCAGAGGATAATTCTTGCCTTAAATCTCATTCTGCAAAAATACAACTTTCAAACTAGTTTATTCAAAATAAACTAATAAACAAATTTGTGGCTTGTTAAATATTCCAGTGCGATGATTGTTACTGAGAATAATGAATCCTATTTAAGAGTTTTGTGTTTGTATTTTATAATTTGAGGGTGTGCTTTTAGGTATATTTCCTGAATGCCTAGAATGAAATATGGTGCTATTAGATGTGGAATGGTAGGTCAGTTTTTGTAGTTCATTTCAGATCTTTGACTGAAGGATTGAGAGAATGTTGAATATTAGATTTATATTATATTTTGTGTCTGTGTGTGTGTGCATATATAATATATGTATATATAATATACATATACACAGTACACACACACACACACACACACACACACAAATATAGTTTCCAGTATAGTTTTTTTTTCCACTGCCACCAAACAGAATTGCAAATATGCCATTGCTTGTTCCTAGCTGTCATGTTAGGCTGGTCTGTGTGACAAAAATAGACAGATGAATTTTCACATCATTTTGGAGGAATAAACCTTTAAATGGCTTATTTATAGTTGTCTCTGCATATTAAGCTGGAATATAAGAAGATATTTCAACATCAAAAAATTGCTTTACCTAACATTTTATTCACAGAAGACTTCTTTATAATGTTAACTGTCAGTGTTGTGTTTAATTTTATTTTTAGGTGCTTACTGTAGCTGCTGAAAAATGTATTTGTTTCTTTTTTGCTCGCTGTAGTATCTAAGCTATGAGCATGATTTTGCCAAAATTTGCATGTGCAGAGGATAATTCTTGCCTTAAATCTCATTCTGCAAAAATACAACTTTCAAACTAGTTTATTCAAAATAAACTAATAAACAAATTTGTGGCTTGTTAAATATTCCAGTGCGATGATTGTTACTGAGAATAATGAATCCTATTTAAGAGTTTTGTGTTTGTATTTTATAATTTGAGGGTGTGCTTTTAGGTATATTTCCTGAATGCCTAGAATGAAATATGGTGCTATTAGATGTGGAATGGTAGGTCAGTTTTTGTAGTTCATTTCAGATCTTTGACTGAAGGATTGAGAGAATGTTGAATATTAGATTTATATTATATTTTGTGTCTGTGTGTGTGTGCATATATAATATATGTATATATAATATACATATACACAGCACACACACACACACACACACACACACACAAATATAGTTTCCAGTATAGTTTTTTTTTTCCACTGCCACCAAACAGAATTGCAAATATGCCATTGCTTGTTCCTAGCTGTCATGTTAGGCTGGTCTGTGTGACAAAAATAGACAGATGAATTTTCACATCATTTTGGAGGAATAAACCTTTAAATGGCTTATTTATAGTTGTCTCTGCATATTAAGCTGGAATATAAGAAGATATTTCAACATCAAAAAATTGCTTTACCTAACATTTTATTCACAGAAGACTTCTTTATAATGTTAACTGTCAGTGTTGTGTTTAATTTTATTTTTAGGTGCTATTTGACTGTAATTGACATAAATATAAAATAGGGATGAGATAAAAGGAATGGGATCAGAACATGACCCAAGTCATACTCAAACTTTACTCTCTGTGAACCAACAGCTCTCATACAGTATGTTCAGAACATGCAGCCCAGAGTTCTGATAGTTCATTTAATTTTTCTTTAATTTTACTTTTGCTGGCTGTCATGACCAGTCAAAGGGTCTTGACAGTCTGGAGTTGAAAATCTGTCAAGAGCAGCACACTTAACAACAGCAACTTTGAGGACAGGCCATCATGATTTAGTTGCTGAATATTTATTGAATATCTGATTAAAGTGCTGTTGATGACTGTTGCACTTTAATGGAGAAGTTAGGAGTGTTTTAACCCATGTGCTGTGCTAAATAAAAACCTAAATTAGTGTTCCTGGTCAAAAATGACCAGCCTTTTAAAAATTGCTAGGTCTCTTTACTATATACTATATTTTGACCAAATCTTAGATTCAATCTTTTTGGCAACTCGTTTTCTTTCAATTAGCACAGGTTTTGTATTTCTTTTAGGAACTGATTGATCAAAGGCCCATTAATCTGAGCTAATCCACCTTAGTTTTTGAGTGGGAAAAAAATAAACATTATTTGTGAATCATTTTGGCAAAATGACAAAACCTGTTCCAATTCAAAGCAAACAAGTTTAGAACAAGTTTAAATTAAAAAAAGCAATTTTTTGTAGGCTGGACATTTTTGACTGGGGTCACCACATGTGTAACAAGGCATGAAAAAAAACCTCAAATCCAGGTGTGAAAAACTTGTTGCCTCTTTCCCAAAAAGACTCATGGCTGTATTAGATCAAAAGGGTGCTTCTACTAAATACTGAGCAAAGGGTCTGAATACTTAGGACCATGTGATATTTCAGTTTTTCTTTTTTAATAAATCTGCAAAAATGTCAACAATTCTGTGTTTTTCTGTCAATATGGGGTGCTGTGTGTACATTAATGAGGAAAAAAAATTACTTAAATGATTTTAGCAAATGGCTGCAATATAACAAAGAGTGAAAATTTTAAGGGGGTCTGAATACTTTCCGTACCCACTGTATATAATTAGTGTCATGTAGTGTCCTGAATTTCAAAGACAATTTCTCTATTGGCTTTTTATATGTCTAGACATGTTTAGACGTGAAAATGGCACTGATAGTTGAACATGTCATGTGATGATGCCTAATGAGCAACATCTTAAAAGACTTTCATGTTTTCCATATGCTTTTTTAGCGGTCACAGAAATATGACCCCTATTTATTTGTAACTGCTTGTCCATTGTTCGTTGCATGTTCAGAGCAAAATAATGGCTCTTCCTGAAACATGATTGCATATACAGGAAAAACCGTTGAAAGGCATTGACAGGTTGGAAACGATGCAGTTTTGAAATTGACATGTTTGAGAAAGATTACAGGCGTTTATGCTGCCACACTTCAAACTCAATACACACCCTGTTATCAAGGTGAGTGTGTGAAAGAAGGACAGATTGATACTGATGCGATATGTGAAGATTTGCTCCAATCTCTTCGTTCAGCCAATCACTGTCCTGTCCTTCTCCGGTTCAAAGCAGAGGGTGGTCTGTCATCATCTGGAATTTTTTTATGAAGTTTTTCATTTGGAGAGGTTTATTTCATAATGACAGTGTATGTGCGGTGTGTTTACCGAACGCCTCTAGGTGTTGACATGTGAGCGAAGAGATGTATAACTGCAGTCCATATGGCAGTGATTTAACCTCTATGGATGAACGAAAAAACATATTACGTCTCGAGAGACATCTTCATACTCAAAGATACACTCTTGAGATTGTGCGTGGTGCATTAGGGTAAGCAGCTGCGCTGGATGCTTGGATAATTAGACACTAAGATACATATATTCAGGCGCTCTAATGCACACATGCATATTGCAAGAGACTCAAGGAGAAGCACTCGTTTTCTTTTTCCGGTCTCGGAGAACTATTGATCTCCAGAGGCATATTGTTTCTTTTTTTTGTGAGCTGTTGGAGATAAATTATTTCTATTTTCTGAGTCCCAAATTCTGTTGAGATTTGATATGAGCCAGTGGCTGCTCCCAGCAGCCAACGCTTGTTTCGGTCAAATGAAAGCGTGTCACTTAAATGTAGATGATGATGATGATGCATTGCTATTTACATTTCATTTATCGAGTAGGGAGTTTTCCTGAAAAGTTACGTTATTGGCAGCAGAAGTTTAGATTTGTATATACATATTTTACTTGGAAATGTCTTTTATAAATCTGAAAGAATATGTTTCCTCTTTGGAAATTATTTTAATTGATTATCTTCTTTAGCCACAATAGTCAAAACTACTTCAGTGTAGAAAAATAAAAAACAATTTGTTTAAAGTAAATGTTTTAAGTAAAAATAAATACCCAGATGGTCTTCCATTTAGTGCAGTGGTGTTATTCTTTTTTTTTCAGTATTAGTTTTGAATTTTCTTAATTTTTCTTTGAAAATTATATTATATTATATTATATTATATTATATTATTGTAACAAAGTTCGTAGTCACGGGAAGAAGGAGGCGGGAAACGGCAAACGCTCAAAGAAAACTTTAATAAAATAAACAAACACAAAATGAACATAAAGCGGCAGCCCCTCGCGGACGACTGCCGCACACAAAACACAAAATAAAGTCCAGG
>NW_015505542.1:964105-965214 GCF_001515645.1 Sinocyclocheilus grahami
TTTTATAAATAAGCTTTCCATACATCAATGGAAAGCTTATTTATAAAAAAAAATAAATTATATATATATATATATAATGTTTTTTGTGTGTGTGTATGTAATATGAAGTAATGTAATTTGACATTCTCTTGCATTAATAATATGGTATTCCATATTATCAAAAATACATAAATTTTGTAATTGTACAGTTGCTTTATTATTTATATACATAGATGCATACATAAATGAATAAAGCAATTTTGTAGGATATCAGGCACCAAATAAAAGATCAATTTCTGCCAACAGAATTACTTTGGCTTCCAAGAAAGCTTGCTTTTTCTTTCAGTGCCAAGAAAAATGCTCTTTGATATGTGGAGCTGACGTTCACAAGTAAAATCAATTTTGAGCCTGGTCAGTTATTATTAGGCCTAAATTTAGAGCAATAAACTGTGGAGGGTTTGACTTGTCATTGTGTTTCACACTTCCTCTAAACTCCCTTTCACATGACTGTGTCAGAGCGTCAATACTCCTCTCAGCTCAAGTGTCATGCACAGCATTATTCACCGTTTTGAACTCCACAGGAAAAGCATTACTGATGGTGATATGGAAGGGCTTTTTTTTAAAGGTTGCTTTGCTGCAGGAATGCAGGAAATGGACATAATGGATCGAAAATAGTTAAAGCAAATGAAAAAGGTTGCATGTATTTGATCTTAGAACAAACAAAAATCCTGGATATTGCTTTGAGACATGGCAGAAAGGAAACAAAAACTTGTTAAATGCTTTCACCCCCACAAATGTCATAATATGCCTTTGACCTTGACATACAACCTGATGTATCTGATGTATCTGGAGAAAGGATCAGCCTCTCTTCCATCTTGATGTGATTTTTTTGTTGTGTGCTCTGGGGAATATGGACACGAATCATGTCTTAAAAATCATGCTTAGTTTGGAATTCTGCTTCATTTTCACTATAGAGAAATGGATTGTTAATGTATAAACCTTTCTAGACAGACCGAGCCTGAACTCTGGAGAGTAAGTGATGGTATACGCTGCTTTAGGAGATTTCAGCTTTATTTTGAATCATTCTGTTTACACTTTACTTGAAGGGGTGTGCATAAGACTGACATGAC
>NW_015505543.1:0-6274 GCF_001515645.1 Sinocyclocheilus grahami
ACAATATGTCAAACCTTTAAACCGCAGGACAAAAATCAACCTGCAACAACAGGTTCCAAGTATACAAATTCTGCGGGAAACTGACAAACTTGGCAACGGTGCTACTGGAAGCATTAAGTATTGGTTAACAGTTGATGGTTTGTAATGTTTATAATGGTATTTGTAGTGCAATACATTAGAGAGTCTGTGATGGTTTCTATTGTGCTTTTTTCACTTGAGTACCTGATAGGTTAATTTTTTTACATATATATATAGGCTATGCCTTCCCTTTTCTCTTCATAGAAAAAAGGAAAAACTTTAGGGAGTTATTAGGACTCCAGCAGTGTTCATCAAAGCATAGTTCAAGTGAAAGGAACTTGCAGCAACATCTTTCACCATAAAATGAATAAATAAAACAGAAAATGGGTAATTAAGAAGGAATGAAAGAGCAAAGCTGCTTACAAAGCTGGTTTGAGATTAAACCTCAAACAATGCGATACTGAAACCTAATTGTTTCTCATATGTTACTTATAATGGACAGAACTGTAGCTGGATAAAGACAAAGAGCTGCTTTTAAACTGCGGTAAAGAAAAACGGACCATTATTCACAACACTTTTTCAACATTCTGAATCTGCAATTTTATATTAGTAATTTCAAAATTTTTGTTGCTCCGGGAGGTCGCGTTTGTGATCAAAAATGTCAGGCAGAACTGAATAGAAACATTTTTCTAAGGTTAACTAGGAAAAGCTTCATCAAAAAGCAGAATATTTTACAATTGTATGCAGTGTCATTGACATATAAAAACAAAGAATGATAACAATAGATTGTAAATGATTGCACACAAAGAGCTAAGCCGTGAGAACAATATTACTCACAAATTATAGGAATAGACACAAAGACTGAGCTGTCAGAGGTCACACTGAAAAGGATTTTGCAAATGACTGACATTGACATCAATGCTTTATTTAAATTCATTACTGTGCCAAAGTTATTTTGGTAGATTTGATATGTAAAATAAAGCAGTGCACTTGTCATACTGAACTGAGATTCATTTACAAATGCACAATTCTCTATCATGCTGGTTGGTTGTCAAGGTTGCATTCTCAGTATTGCCACAAAGGAGTACTTGAATAGAAATTAGCATAAACTGCCTTCTTCTATGGTCAGTTCAGAGTCCCTTTAAGGTAAGTCATTTCACTTGGCGGCCATCTTTGAAACACATCTTTGGCTTACTGCGATAGAGCGGCCATATTGAGTGTTGCATTTTTCTCCATTCAAAACTATATGAGGGACACATCTTGGGTATTCTATAGTCTTTGGGTCAGTTTTTTCCAAAATATTCTCAGGGCAATTCATAGCTATTTTACATTTTGGTAAATTCCATAAATTTCTCTTTTTCCTGGACATATCCTGGCCAGGATTTCTAAATTGCCTAAGACATTTGGGTTTTGGCTGTGTTTTTGTACATTGCCTGCATGCTATCAGTCAAACTTACTTTTCAGTCATTAGCTTCATCAAGTATAAACGACATTGTGGGCAATTTAGCAATCCCGGTCAGGATGTATGGTCACCCTAGTGGACCTTAACATTTTTTCTTAAAATCTTGAGAAAAACATTATGTGAATTAATGCAAAATTGCCACTTTGTAAAACTAGTCATGCTTTTTAATGAGATTAGGTTTTTTTTCTTTTCTTTCAGGTAAAGTAATGACAGCAAAACGACAGCTTTAAGAGAATCATGTTGAGCAAGCTAAACTCTTAGTTCTGCGATACTAATATCACATACCTTATGGTATGTTTTGCGGTAGTTTCAAAGTGAAATGTCCATTGAGTGCCTTTAAAACATGCGCTCAATACGTGACCTTGACATGTTTTTATTACGTTTGTACAAGCACGTATTGCTGCGTTTTTATTATGTATGTATTGCAGCAGTTCAGACTTCAAATGTGTTGGAAAATAGTATACCATCTACTACACCAAACCCAACCTTAAACCTACCCGATAGTGTTAACAAAAGTGATATAAAAATGCATTCGTTGATGCAACTGTGCTATTTTAACTTCATTATACACACCTTTGAGCTATTTAATCAAACTGTAGTTTCCCTTCTAGGGAATTCACACTGCGTCCCCTATTGCAGGGGTTTTTAACCTGTGTTCATTTAAAAGTCTGTGAAAGTGATTGTGTTTCTCTTTGGGATGGTATAGTATGGTGCCGTTCACTTGGAGAATGCAAGCTTCTAGAGGGCACATACGTCTGAAGTAGTGAATTCAGACTTATGATGCCTTGAATTTTATGTGAGCAGCTATTGGTAGACAGTGCAAATTGATGAACAGAGGTGTGACATGCATTCTTTTTGACTCGTTAAAGATTAATCTTGCAGCCGCATTCTGGATTAATTGTAGAGGTTTGATAGAACTGGCTGGAAGACCTGCCAAGAGATCATTGTAATAGTCCAGTCTGTATATAACAATAGCTTGAACAAGGAGTTGTGTAGCATGTTCCTAAAGAAAGGGCCCGATCTTCCTAATGTTGTATAAAGCAAATCTGCTGGACTGGGCGGTTTTAGCAATGTGATCTGAGAAATTAAGCTGATCATCAATCACAAATCCAAGGATTCTGGCTGTTTTTGAAGGAGCTTTGGTTGATGTATCTCACTGGATGTTGAAATTGTGATGAAGTGATGGGTTTGTTGAAACCACAAGCATTTCTGTCTTGGCAAAGTTGAGTTGAAGGTCCTTCATCCAGCAAGAAATGTCTGAAATTAACACGTCACCAACTTTTGTTATCTTCAGGAGCCATTTGTTTGACAGTGCGTGTGAAGGCATTATGGAAAAACCAAGGCTAGTGAGCGTTTTAGAAAGTGTGTGCCCCTGTGTCCGAGGTTTCTGACACCCAAGGACACACTCAATCTATGCGTTATGTGTCTTGGTGAGGAGTATGCGTGTTCAGTGCTCGAGGTTTCTGAATGCGCTCATTGTGAGAATTTCCGATGAGAAACCTCCATTTGCGTTTGTCCTTCCTTTTAAGGGATGAGAAACAAGCATCTGTGTCTCCGGGTCCTGCTGCTGCCAAGGCACGAGGTTCACAGGTTGAGCTTGCAGAAAAGTTTGAGAAGGGTACAGACCTTTCGAAAGCTTCCTCTGCAAGCTTGAGCGCTTGGCAGGATCCAGATGCTCTTTCTCTTGGGTTATCGGATCCCGCGGATAGTGCTTTATTGGGGTCATCTAGTAAGAGTGAGGACGTGGATGTGTTTGGCGATAGTGATGATAGTGTGAGCACTGAATCCTCCCAACCTAACTCCAGCCCCGCATACATGGAAACAGATTATGCTAATGTTGAGGGTGTGGCTGAGTGCGGATTTGCGAAGACGCCCCCTGTGGAGAGGAAGCTCGTGAGAGTTCTCTCCCAGGTTAGTCGTCTTCTTTAAAAACTCCAGCTCTGCGTATATGGCAGGTCAAGCTGGTGGAGCCTTGCACACAATGGCTGTGTTGCAAGCTGACTTGCTTAAAGACCTAAATAAGGGAAAGGGTTTGTCCTCTGAGGCGAAGGCGCGGTCTGCTGCCTTCAGGAAACTTATTCCCTGCCGTCCCAAGTCTTCCTCTAAAACCTCTGAGGGGGCTGGTCCGTCTCAATCTGAGGATCATAGGCTGGATCAGAAGAGTAGCATGGCCACTCGCGTCCCTCCTCCCTCTGAGAGTCGAGTGCAGAGGCGGGCAAGTGATAAGAAGAAGAGAGCGCATCTCAGTGTTGGATGAGAAGCATTCCAGGTCTAAACTGTGCTCAGGTTGTAACACTTCTTGATACTTTTTTTTTATTTTTTAAGTGTGAGGCCCCCCTGGGCCCTGCTTGCTGCTTTGGCTCATTGTAACATAGCTTTATGAGGATAGTTGGGTTCTTAGCTTGGTTAATGGAGTGTCTCTCCTGTTCATCTGGGTTCCCCATTTTTCCCAGTTATATCAGTAGCCCCAGGCATTATTGGCTTTATTAGTGGATTGCCCTCTTTCTGAGGAAAGGTTCAGTGTATGTCTGTAGCTCCCTTGATGCTCTCTCACCAGGTGAACAGGCATGCGCCGTGGAGTGTGCACATAGTGTCCACTAGAGGACGCAGCACAAGTTCCCTAGAATGGGAACGTCTCGGGTTATGCACATAACCATGGTTCCCTGAGATGCTGCGCCCCCTCGCCATGCCTAGTGCTTGCCGGTTTTCATGTCTTCTTCAGAGAGCAAGTTGGTGAAGTGTTTGGCAGGTGCCATTTATACATCCGGGTGCATGCCTGTGATGTCATGGGTTTCACACATGTTTCAGACACCAGTCCTGCTGGCGGTGGTCCCCACAGTGTCCCCTACAGGACACAGCATCTCATCCCCCCTTCGGGAACCATGGTTACATGCATAACCCGAGACGTTTCATGGGATTTGTACCAGAGCGCTTTGCCTCACAATGCCGTACCGCATACTGGGCAAACCTACTGCGTTAGAAAACCCATACATACAGTATGAAGCTGTATATGCAATGCTAACATTCAAAGGTGTCAGTTTTCAAATCTTGCAACATATTAAAATTGTTTTGAAGTCAAAACATAATATTGTGCAAGGACTTGTGCAAAAACTAGGCTTTCTCAATCGAAACTCTGGACCTATAGATCATACGCTGTGAGAAAAGGAATAAAAGTTGTCTGAGTTTTACTGCCTCTAGTGTTCATTTCAACAGGAAACTGTAGTAAGGTGCATTATTTGAGTTTTGCAGAAATTTAGGTAGAGTCACGTATTTCCAATGAGCCTGGGTAGCAAGAAAGTGTGACTTCATACACCGTCTGCCAAGATCGCAATGATTAATCAGATTAATCCACAAAAGGTTATTCAGTTCTTTAAGTATTTTTTCTTAACCGTGAAGCAAAACATCAGGATATGCAAATGCTGTCATTAGTGATTAGTATACAGTAACAGTGTGAGTTTAGTAGCAAAGATTTGTGATAACAGCAAACTGAAGGCTTGACTGCAAAAATAGGCAATTTAACCTCAAAATGTTCTAAACCGCTGGATCTCATTACTGGTTTGAATGAGCACCACCCCAATTTTATTTGTTTGTGAGATGAGCCAGCACTAACCATTTATAAACCTAAACACCATGAAGGACAGGTGGTAAAGCAGCTCTAGAGGTGCTCAGAGTCAGGGTGTTAAACTGAAGCAGCTCTGATAAATATTGTGGGGTGATATTATGAAGACCTAAGAGAGTATAAGCTTGCAGATAATACAGTAAGTATCAGTCTTATATAAACATTCTAAAACAAGATGTTAAATTAAAAAAAAAAGTAAACCAGCCTCCGGCTCCAGCCGCCGCCCCGGCCTCTACGGCTGGAGCCCTACTAACCCCCCCCCAAAAAAAATACTTGGGGACACTTATGGGCTCCGAGGCCCTCCGTGGGGCCATGACAGGGGATCCGGAGCCCTCACTGGGCTAGACTCCTGAACTGGGAAGGAAAACTATTCTATGGGCCATGAAAGATTTGTGAAAATGACCAAAAAGATGACTGGTGAAAAAAATGCTAGATGGGAAAGATAACTGAAAAAAAAGTATTATTATTATTATTATTATTATTGTAGACTCTAACTGGATCTAACTTGACAGTGGTTTCAGTTGAGAATACTAATAAATAGGTTTTAAAGACCTTGTTTTGACCATTGTTGAGAATTAGTAAGTCACACATGCAGGGGTTAAAATGTTGTACTTGCCACCTCAACTGATGGGCCCAACATAGGCTCATTGGAAATACATGCCTCTAAATACATTTCTACAAAACTGGAAGAAAAAAAACATACCTACCTATACATACAAATCCCTGCAGTTTCCAGTTGAAATAAACACTAGAGGCAGTAAAACCTTGACAACTTTTATTCCTTTTCACACAAAGTATGATTTGCAGGTCCACAGTTTTGATTAATAAAGCCTAATTTTCACACAATTACTTAACGAATATCCTTTTATTAATTCAAAACAATTTTAACATGCTGCGACATTTGAAAACTGATACTTTTGAACGTTAGCGTCACATATCCAGCTTCATATGTGTGGGTTTTTATGTTCATTTGGTTTGCTCGGTAGCTCACACAGTATGGAGTTCGACTTGGCTTGGGTACTAATCCCGTGAAACTACGGTTCCACAAAACTTTGTTAACACTATCTAACTAACTTTTAGTGACACTCCCCTAATATTTGAATTATGAACCACCGCAATACGTACCTGAAGCAATGTAATAAAAACACAGCAAAACGTGTCATATCAACATAACA